>NC_133324.1:506451003-506703503 GCF_042186555.1 Aquarana catesbeiana | reverse complement strand
TTGTATTTCCAGTCCATCAAATGGTTTTAATTTTAATTGCGCTGAGATCTCTACTGTACCCTCCACGCTTTACACTTCATGCCCACAGGCACAATCATTAATACGCCCCATCTCCTTGCTCCCCTTCTTATCCAAACTCCTCGAACGTCTGGTCTACAGCCGACTGAGCGTCCACCTCACTGATAATGGCCTTCTTGATCCCCTTCAGTCTGGATTTCGTCCTCAACACTCCACAGAAACTGCTCTCCTAAAACTAACAAACGATCTACTAACGACCAAAACCAATCGACACTATTCTGTACTCCTACTCCTGGACCTTTCTGCTGCCTTTGATACGGTTGACCACCCCCTCCTCCTCAAAAAACTACACGCCTTTGGTCTCCGTGACTGTACACTTCGCTGGTTCTCTTCCTACTTATCCAACCGCACCTTTAGCGTTTCTTATAACTCTACCTCCTCTCCTCTTCCTTTCTCTGTTGGGGTCCCTCAGGGTTCTGTTCTTGGACCTCTACTATTTTCAATCTACACTGCCTCCCTGGGTCAACTGATAGTCGCCCATGGCTTCCAATACCACCTCTACGCTGACGACACCCAAATCTATTTCTCTACCCCTCAGCTCACTCCCTCTGTCTCCTCACGTATCAGTAATTTACTCTGATATATCAGTCTGGATGTCACCCCACTTCCTTAAACTCAATCTAGCTAAAACCGAACTTATAATTTTTCCTCCCCCATATGTCTCTTCCCCTGATATCTCTGTCAAAATCGATGGCACAACTATAAGACAATCCCCACATGCCAAGGTTCTAGGTGTAGTCCTAGACTCTGAACTCTCCTTCAAGCAACATGTTCACTCACTGTCCAAATCCTGCCGCCTCAACCTCCGCAACATCTCCAAAATACGCCCCTTTCTAACTAATTACACAACAAAGCTCTTAATTTACTCGCTGGTCATCTCTCGCCTCGACTACTGCAACTCCCTTCTCATTGGCTTACCTCTACATAGTCTATCACCTCTTCAATCCATTATGAATGCCGCTGCCAGACTCATCCACCTTACCAATCGCTCTGTGTCTGCCACTCCTCTCTGTCAATCCCTCCACTGGCTTCCGCTCGGCCAAAGAATTAAATTCAAAATTCTAACAACTACGTACAAAGCCATCCACAATTTTGCCCCCAGCTACATCACTAGCTTAGCCTCTACATACCAACCTACTCGCTCTCTTCATTCCTCTCAAGACCTCCTGCTCTCTAGCCCCCTTGTCACCTCCTCCCATGCTCGCCTCCAGGCCTTTTCCAAAGCCTCTCCAATCCTATGGAATGCCCTACCCCAATCTGTCCGCTTATCTCCTACTTTATTAGCTTTCAGAAGATCCCTGAAAACCCTTCTCTTCAGAGAAGCCTATCCTACCCACACCTAACAACTGTATTTTCATTTTTTCCATCAGCTCATCCCCCACAGTTATTACCTTTTGTTTCCACTTGACCCTCCCTTCTCGATTGTAAGCTCTAACGAGCAGGGCCCTCTGATCCCTCCTGTATTGATTTGTATTGTAAGTGTACTGTCTGCCCCATGTTGTAAAGCGCTGCGCAAACTGTTGGCGCTATATAAATCCTGTATAATAATAATAAATAATAATAATTGTTTTTGGTTGTATGCAGTGCTACATCTAATTGCTTTTCAAATATCCCCTGATGAGCCCACAGTTGGCGAAACATGTCGGGACAATTGTTCCATCATTTGTTTTGAATTTTAGATGTATTCATGTACATGTACACATAATTTTTATCAATCTTTTATTATGTCTTATATGTAACAATAAAAATCTTATTTTTTGTACCTATCATGGATTGAATTTATGTACATTTTTTTTTTCTTTGCTGGCACACTAAAAGTCCCATCAAATAAATCCCCTTTTTCTACACTACCAAAAGCATTATGTTTTGCCGTAGACGCCGTGAAAGACTATTCACCAGGCGTCCCGCCTTGCGCTTGTACTAGTACACATGCATAGAATCCTGTGGTTAAAAAATTGGTCAGCCAAAGCACCTTTCAAAAGGCTCCCTGACTGGTTTTCCCTTTCATGGGGAGCAGCTATGTGGAGATGATTTGGACAAATACATCCAAATTATTTCTAGTGGGAAAAGTACTGTTTTGCCATTTAAAATAAAGTATAAGAGCCCTTCATTTAAGCGGACTTTTTCCCCTGTGCAGGGACATCCGCCTCTAGGCAGTGGCGACAGCCTCCGCCGTCAGACTCTAGAGGAAAACCTCAGGGTCAGGCACAGAAGAAGACCTGGGGCTGGAAACCTGCAAAGTAGAATTCTAAAGCCTCATTATGAAGGGGCGCCCCCCCTCGTCAGAGTTGGGGGAAGACTTCTGCAATACTCAGAAGTCTGGCAAGAGGAGATTCATGGGTCATCTCCACGGTGTCTCTAGGATACAAACTAGAATTTCGGGAATTTCGACCGTCTGGTTTTCTGAGGTCAAACGTTCCCAAAGATCCAGGGAAAAAGCAATCAGTTTTGGGCACTAGACCGATTAGTGGCTCAGCGGGTGATCATACAAATCCCCCACAGAAGAGCAAGGTCTGGGGTTTTATTCAAACCTTTACGGTACCAAAACCGAATGGAGATGTCAGACCCATTCTAGATCTAAAGAATCTCAGTTCCTGAAGATCTGCTCCTTTCGCATGGAGTCGATCAGGTCAGTGGATTCTATCCTACAAGGAGGAGAACTTCTGGCGTCTATCAACACCAGGGTTGCATATCTGCATGTCCCTATATTTCCTGCTCACCGAAAGTATCTGCGGTTCGAGGTAGAACAGCAGCATTTTCAGTTTGTAGCCTTGCCCATCGGGCTAGCTACAGCACCCAGGTGTTCACAAAAGTGCTGGCCCCACCTCTAGCCAGGTTAAGGGCATAACAGTCTTGGCGTACCTAGACGATCTATTGCTAATAGATCAGTCAGTGGCTCATTTGGAGCAAAGCATGCGCATTACAACCAGTTACCTGGAAAGTCTGGGTTGGATTCTCAAGCTAGAGAAGTCTTCCTTAAAACCGCTAAAAAAGCTGGAGTACTTGGGTCTGATCATAGACACAGCCCAGAAAAAGGTGTTCTTGCCTCGGGCAAAAATCGACTCCATAAGAGAGCTGGTGTGGATAGTCAGGTCGAAAGGAGATGCCTCCATTCGCCTTTGCATGAGGTTGTTAGGTAAGATGGTGGCTTCATTCGAAGCGGTTCCCTATGCCCAGTTCCATTCGAGACTGTTACAAAACAGTATACTGTCTGCTTGGAACAAAACAATTCAAGCTTTAGACTTGCCAATGCGGGTGTCCCAAAGCCTCAGCTGGTGGTTACTAACCCAGAATCTGCTGAAAGTAAAATCCTTCAGACCAGTTATCTGGAAAGTCGTAATGGCAGATGCCAGCCTTTCAGGCTGGGGAGCAGTACTAGAGAAGACCACTGTCCAGGGACAGTGGTCAAGAACCGAAAGAGCCTTGCCCATCAACATCCTAGAGATTTGGGCAGTGCGTCTGGCTCTGAAGGCCCAGAAGGTCTTGGTATGCAGAAATTGTAAAGATGGCGGAGGATCCATGGTCCCTTCCATTACGGCCAGACCTACTCTCACAGGGGCCAATATTCCATCCTACCTTATGATCACTAAACGGCTTGGCTATTGAAACTCACATTCTGAAGAAACGGGGGCTTTCAGGGTCAGTTATCTCTACCTTGATTAATGCAAGGAAGCCAGCTTCCAGAACTATATATTATAGGGTGTGGAGGGCTTATGTTTCCTGGTGTGAATCCAAGGGCTGGCACCCTCAGAGATATATCATAAGCAGAATTCTTGCCTTTCTACAATACAAAAACAGCCATTTGAACCGATACAGCATATTCCCTTAGTCCTTCTGAAAAGGAAGTTGGTGTTCTTGGTTGCTATATCCTCAGCAAGGAGGGTTTCGGAATTGGCTGCTTTTTCTTGTAAAGAGCCATACTTTAGTATTCATGAGGACAGAGTGGTGTTGCGCCCTCGTCTAGGTTTTTTGCCAAAAATGGTGTCTCAGGTTTCCACCTGAAGATATTGTCCTGCCATAGTTTTTTCCAAAACCATGTTCCAGGGAAGAGAAGTCACTACATTGTCTTGATGTGGTGAGAGCGGTCAGTCTATTTAAAGACGACTGCTGAGATCCGGAAGACTGATGTCTTATTTGTACTGCCAGAGGATCCTAAGAAAGGACAGGCAGCGTCAAAATCCACTGTCACTAAGTGGATTCGGCAAGTTATAATTCAGACTTATGATTTAAGGGGTAAGATTCCACCTTTTCAAGTCAAAGCGCACTCTACCAGGGCGGTTAGTGCTTCTTGGGCAGTGCGTCACCAGGCCTCCATGGCTCAGATTTGTAAGGCCGCAACTTGGACTTCAGTACATACATTCACCAAGTTTTATCAGGTGGATGTAAGAAGACATGAGGATATCGCCTTTGGGCGCAGTGTGCTGCAGGTAGCAGTATAGGTCCTCAAGTCTGGGGGTGCCCTACGGGTTGTCTCCCTCCCCTCAAATAACATTGCTCTGGGACGTCCCACATAGTGATTACTATGATGCTCTGTGTCCCGTGATGTACAATAAAGAAAATAGGATTTTTATAACAGCTTACCTGTAAAGTCCTTTTCTTGGAGTACATCACGGGACACAGAGGTCCCGTCCCTCTTTCTGGGGTTTAAGTATATTGCTTTGCTACAAAAACTGAGGTACTCCTGGTAGGAGGAGGGGTTATATAGGGAGTGAACTTCCTGTATTGGGTATACCAGTGTCCATCACATGAAGGTGCCTATATACCCACATAGTGATTACTATGGTGCTGTGTGTCCCATGATGTACTCCAAGAAAAGGATTTTACAGGTAAGCTGTTATAAAAATCCTATTATTTTCTGAAAGCAGACATCTTGTAGAATAAAAAGATAGTTGCAAATTTTTATGTCGCATGATTTTTGCTTTTAACTTTTTTTCATGAAAAAATATAATAAAATAAATTTTAGTGCAGACACACACAGTATAATACCTATGTTTTTGGTAAAATATAAAAGATGAGGTTGCGTTGAGTAAATAGATACCAAACATGCCAATTCTTAAAACTGCATGCACCCGTGATATTGCAAAAAACTACGATACCCAAAAATCTTCATAGATGACACTTTAAAAGCCTTTAGAGCTCATCAGTTTAGAGCCAACCAGGAGCTATTGTGCTAGAATTATCGCTCGCACTCAATGTTTGCAGCTATTTGTTACATGTGTGGTGTGACCACGGTTTACATACGCGTGTGGATGCTGGGCTTGTGTTTACTCATCTGTTTGGGGCAACGGGTTACGGATATTTAAAAAAAAAAAAGTACTTGATAGCTATTGCAAGGGGTTAACAAACCCCCATGTGAAAGTATTGGGCAGTTGACAGGTACTCTTTGGAGACATTAGGAGTCTAATAAACCCCAATCACTCTCCTGCCCTTTGCACCATCTAATCAAGCACAGACCTGCACAGCTAGATGTGTCACCTAGCTGTACCAGCCAGTAAATGGAACTAAACCTAGAAGTGATTAAATCATTATCGCTTCCAGTTTCTTTGTTTACTTGTGAGAACAAGGCATGGATTTGCCTCACACTCGCGCTGCTCTCCATCCTGAAGCCGCATCACTTTCACTTTAAAGCCGGGAGTCGGTTGAACAAAACGAACACAGGCTGATGGCTGCGATACCAGCCATCAGCTTGTGATTTGTCAGGTTACTCTGAACTAGTTTATCACAACAACTGAACTAGTTGAGTTGTAATTTTACAGCGCTGCACTGCATTATTCATGATTCTTTACTGATAAGTTTTGCTACAGCTGTGGCTTTGCTTTGGAATGATCTCTGAAGACTCACTGTTGATAGGCTGTGTGGGCCAAGCACTGGGAGCTACTACATTTCTAGCACCACTGGGTGGCACAAGCGACCTGCTTTTTTCATCAGTCTTCTAGTGGAAAGAATTTACACTGATACTGAGCACTGAGATTGTTTGCTCAGTTGCACAAGTGTGCTCTGAGCTGTTTCCTAACATTCAGCGCTGAGAAGGAAGCACCTTCCCACTGCTGTGCCTAGAGCAAGAGACATGTGGAACCCCCCCAGTTCATCCCTGCTGTCCGCCTACAATGACTTGGTCACTGTCCTCTCCTGACTCTACATCTGCTTCCCAAGCACCTGGCTTCATGAGTACAATAGGCCTTGCCTCGTACACCTGAGCATGCTGCTTTCCACAACCTTTTACTGTATAGAGACCATTTTGTTCTTAAAGAGGAAGTAAACTTCCACTGCAGGCATTTACCTATAGGTAAGCCTATAATACCGTGTACTGTTTTAGGTGATACATTTGTGCTTGTAAGTTTACATACCCTGGCAGAATTTGATTTCTTGGTCATTTTTCAGAGAATATGAATAACACACAAACTTTTCTTTCACTCATGGTTAGTATTTTATAATAAATGGCTTCAGCCAATCAACTGTGTTTACTTTTTTAAAATCATAATCACAACAGAAACTACCCAAATGACCCTGATCAAAAGTTTACATACCCCAGTTCTTAATACTGTGTATTGCACCCTTTAACATCAGTGACCGCTTGAAGTCTTGTGGTATTTGTGGATGAGGCTCTTTATCTTTTCAGATGATAAAGCTGCCCATTCCTCTTGGCAAAAAGCCTCCAGTTCCTGTAAATTCTTGGGCTGTCTTGCATGAACTGCATGTTTGAGATCTCCCCAGAGTGGCTCAATGATATTGAGGTCAGGAGACTGAGATGGCCACTCCAGAACCTTCACTTTATTTTGCTGTAACCAATGACAGGTCGACTTGGCCTTGTGTTTTGGATCATTGTCATGTTGGAATGTCCAAGTATGTCCCATGCGCAGCTTTCTGGCTGATAAATGCAAATGTTCCTCCAGTATTTTTTGATAACTTTCTGCATTCATCTTGCCATCAATTTTGACCAAATTTCTTGTGCCTTTGTAGCTCACACATCCCCAAAACATCAGCGATCCACCTCCGTGTATCACAGTAGGAATGGTGTACCTTTCATCATAGGCCTTGTTGACTCCTCTCCAAATGTAGTGTTTATGGTTGTGGCCAAAAAGCTTAATTTTGGTCTCATCACTCCAAATGACTTTGTGCCCAAAGATTTGAGGCTTGTCTCTGTGCTGTTTGGCGTATTGTAAGTGGGATACTTTGTGGCATTTGCGTAGTAATGGCTTTCTTCTGGCGACTCAACCATGCAGCCCATCTTTCTTCAAGTGCCTCCTTATTGTGCATATTGAAACAGCCACACCACATGTTTTCAGAGAGTTCTGTATTTCACCTGAAGTTTTGTGGGTTGTTCTTTGCATCCCAAACAATTTTCCTGGCAGGTGTGGCTGAAATGTTAGTTGGTCTACCTGACCATGGTTTGGTTTCAACAGAACTCCTCATTTTCCACTACTTGATTAGAGTTTGAACACTGCTGATTGGCATTCTCAATTCCTTGGATATCTGTTTATATTCCTTTCCTGTTTTAAACAGTTCAACTACCTTTTCCTGCAGATGCTTTGACAAATCTTTTGCTTTCCCCATGACTCAGAATCCAAAAATGTCAGTGCAGCACTGGATGAAAGATGCAAGGGTCTGTCAGGAGTCCAGAAACTCATTGACCTTTTATACACACACACACACACACACACACACACACACACACACACACTAATTACAAGCAAACAGATCACAAGTGAGGATGGTTACCTTTAATAGCCATTCAAATCCCTTTGTGTCAACTTGTGTGCATGTTATCAGGCCAAAATAACCAGGGTATGTAAAATTTTGATCAGGGTCATTTGGGTAAATTCTGCCAGGGTATGTAAACTTATGAGCACAACTGTATTTACATTACATGCAGCCAGTGACATCACTGGCGCATGCGCTCTGAAGGAACAGCCACAGGTGCCGTTCCTCCCAAGCTCTGTGCCGTGAACGGCAGCTCCCCATTCATGCGTGGCAGTGACGTCATTGTGGCTCCGGCCACTCACAGCGACGGAACCTGCAAACCTGGAAGAAACTCTGGGGAAGAGGTCAGCTGTCTCAGCGGTGTGCGGGCGCCGCTGCAGTGGCTTTGTTCTAAGTATCTGTTTCATAATGAGCTAGTATGCAATGTATACTAGCTCATTATGCCTTTGTCTTACAGTTTTTTTTTTAAAGAGTTTACAACCTCTTTAAGGGAAAGCCAGTGCTGTGGCCCATAAAATTATTCATACCGAAGGTATTTTCTGCCACTCGCTTTTATCAGGGCATCGTTCTTCCATTCCTTTGTCCAGTTTTAGTTCATCAGAAGATGATCTCCCTCTTATTACCTGGATGTAGTGTGGGCTGTGCAAAGATTACCTTGCAGCCACTGCTTCCACTAGAAAGACTGATTTTCTCTGTCATTCCTGGTGGTCACTGGAGGAACCTGCTTCTCATTCCACCATTTGTTTTCTGTAGATTGCAAGATTGCAATAAACCTGGTTGACCTGCTGTTTACTGTCCATGAAGGTAAAAAAACCTTGAGCCTTTATGACCACTTTAAGGGTCTAGAATGAACTTTTAAGGGGGCATCATGCTTTTTATTTTTTCCATCAGGCATGCTATGCATTTTGGGGACCTTTGGAGGGGTCTGTGTTTCTTTTTTCCTTTTAAAGATGGCACCAGGGGAGTGTAATTTGACAGCAATTTGAAACACTTTTTTCCTTTGTTCTGTTCTTTGTTCTTAAAAAAAAAAAAATCACTGCTTCTGGTTGAATGGAATTTTAAAAATGTTTTTTGTTGCATTGGTGCATGTTTCACAGGGCAGTGCCCACCCCCGTGCTATTTTTACCAATCCTTTTACTTATTAGCCCTGAAAATTAGCATTTTAAAGATTTGGGTCCCATTGACTCCAGAAGTTTATCGAACTCTCCTTGAACACACCACAAGTTGCGCAGTTTACCGCCACTTCTGTCTAGAGCTTTTATACAAAACGGACATTTCCTCCCATCCTTTTGCTAAAAGGATTTTCTTACAGGACAGTTGACACCTAGTTTGCTGCATACTCACACAGACATGCTTACCCCATTTTTTTTTACGTTTTTTATTTAAAGATATGACACAGATACAAACATAAAGATGACTTCGCATTGCCTATAGACTGTAATGAACACATCAAGTATAACAACCAAACCTAACAGTTGCATGTGAGTGAAGGTCGCTTTTCAGTCAGACGCATACCACTCGCTGACGTCTAATATAGGGTAAACATAAACATCTGTGCCTATCACTTTTTGTGTCTTTTTTTTTTATTGAAAGAGAAAAATAGGAAGGGGAGAGAAAGGAGAAAAGAAAGGAAAAAAAATAAAATTCATATCAACCCTCCGGGGAGGGGGGCGGAAGGGAGGGGCAGTTGCCCCCGGGGAGCCAAGATCGGTAATGCTGAACTGTCGATGGGGATCCTTCCATGTATTGGTTGGAATTCATCAGAGAAGCGAAAGAGGTTCCAATGAAACCATCTGGACTTATGTTCTTCCGACTTATCTAGCAGAGATCAGATCTTCCTTACCCCATTTCTGCACCCTATTCTGTTAAGTACCCCACAGAGCAATACTCTCATCGTTCATAATGGCAGAAAGCAGGCACAATGGAACTGCAGCAATAGCTCAGGAAAGCATTCACTCTGCTGAAGGCCTGCAAAACACTCAAACACTCAGTGACAATGCTTCCCTTGCATCAGAGCAAGATCCGATTTTAACACTGGTCTGTGCATCAGATTCTAGCTCTATGCTAGGACCTAGAGGCAGTGTTAGAGGAGGCTGCAGAATATTTCTTACCCCCAGACTCCCATACACCTGATGTTGCTGCTTCATACAATATGCTTGCCATGTTGATATTATCACTTCTGCTGTGCGCAAAAGCATTGAGATTGTCACACTTGATTTTCCTTTCTTGCCCTGCACCTTTAAGTACTAAGAGACCTGCTAAGTCTAAAAAATACATTCCCCATTTATGAACAGATAGAATGGCAATTTATAACGATTGGGTCAGTCCTGAAAAGATTTTCACCCCTCCCAAATATCCCTGTCGAACTCTATCCAGTGGGGAAAAAAGTGGAATGTTCCGGTGGTAGACCCTGCCATCTCAGTATTAAACAACTTACTGACCTATTGAAGATGTTTCTTCATTCAAAGATTCTGCTGAGGCACCCTTAAATGCTCTCTTTACTCTTGCAGGCCCAGCTCTGCAACCAGCTATTGCTGCAATTTTTGTTTGTCAAACTGCAGCTAATTGGACTAGAGCAGAGAATAGCCAACAGGATCCTGTCTTTCAGAACTGTACTTTGGTGAAGCACTTACAAACATGATCCTACACTTTGCTCTTTTGCATTGATACAAGGAACTAAACATGACATAAATCTCCCAGAATGGCTTTCTTTTCTGTCCATATGCACAGAACCTTGTGGCTAAAAGCCTGGTCAGCTCAAGCTGCGTGTAAAAGGCATATCTTATAAAGGAGGACGTTTCTTTAGTGAGGCACTTGACAAATTCATCAAAGATGTCACAGGAAGAAAGGCCCTTCTTTCACAGTGGAAAGTTCTAAATCCCCCTCCTTGGGGGACCTCTACATCCTCAAAGAGCACCTTAAAGCAGAGTTCCACCCAAAAATGGAACTTCCGCTTTATGCACTGGTGACCCCCTGACATGCCACATTTGGCATGTCATTTTTTTTTGGGGGGGGGGGAGTGGGTACCCAGTTTTGACAGGCACTCAGCTCCCACTTCCTCCGCTGGTGCCGGAAGAAAGTTCACCTCTCCCACTCCCTCCCTGCAATCTTCTAGGACACGTTACAGGTCCCAGAAGATTGCCCAGCCATTCACAACGGGCAGCGCAGCTCGCCCGGCTGTGAAGACACAGCCGGGCACCCACAATTACAATGCCGGCGCCGCAGAGAGTGGGGGGAGAAGCGAGGCTTTGTGCGCCCGCATCATTGGACCGTGGGACAGGTGAGTGTCTGTTTATTAAAAGTCAGTAGCTACACTTTTTGTAGCTGCTGACTTTTAAATGGGTGGAACTCCACTTTAACACCCTGCCCAGGATTCAACTTCTAAGCCAAAATTAAGCTCTTAATGTAAGCTCAAGAATTGGAACAGAAAATCCACAAAGTCCATCAAAAAGCCCTTTTCCCAATGAAGGGGAAACCAATAAAGGGACGTCCCAGACCTGTTGATTCAGTCAGTGGTTTCAAAGGAGTACAAAATAGAGTTTTAAGCTCTACCTATCCACCGCTTTCTTCTCATGAACTAATCAAAATCTGCTTAAGGACAGTCAAATTTGCAGAACGCTCTGAACCATCTCAGGGAGTAGTTGTTCCATTACGTCTAAAGGACATTTTTAAAGGATTCTATTCAAACCTGTTCAAAGTACCAAAACTCAGGGAGGGTATTTTTTCCTATCCAGGACCTAAAATCCCAACATAAGTACCTTCAAGTTTCCAAATTTTTTTATGGAATCTACAAGGTTCATTATCGTCTGAGACAAGGAAAATACCTAGATCTGTAGATATCAAAGATGCCGATCTGCTTTTTTTCAGTAACCCTCCTCACCAGCACATTCAGTGCTTTGCAGCAGGAGACAAACATCTCCATTTTAACACATTGCCATTTAGCCTAACCTCTGCTCCCGGTGTATTCACAAAGGTACTTTCCCCACCTTGCCTTCTTAAGAACTCAGGCTTGGAAAGATCAGTTTGTAAATGGATAGGAAAACTGTCTAAAAAAACAAATTCAGAGAGTAGTGGTTAATGATTCTTAAGCCTCGTACACATTGTACGATTTTTGGCAGGGGCTTGTCTGTTGACAGACTGTTGTCCTAAAATCTTACCTTTGGTACACTCCTTTTGACAATTGTTGTCCAACTTTCGGCCAACAAATGTTGGATGACAGACTAGTAAATTTTCGGAGGACAATGGCTGCACGTCTGATTTTCGTATGGTCAGTACACAAATCCGTCGCACAAAAGTCGAAATTACAAACACGCATGATCGGAAACCAGGAACGAGCCGAAAGCGGTCGGTCTTGTAAACTAGCATTCATAATGGAGAATTAACATTCGTGACATAGCAAATTATGAAATGTCGAAATGCAGCGCACATTCTCTTCTTCTTTAACGACTTGCCTACCAGACACTTACACCCCCTTCCTGCCCAAGCCATTTTTCAGCTTTCAGCGCTGTCGCACTTTGAATGACAATTGTGCGGGCGTGCTACTCTGTACCCAAACAAATATTTTATCATTTTCTTCACACAAATGGAGCTTTCTTTTGGTGGTATTTAATCACTGCTTTTTTTTTTATTTTTTACAAAAAAAAAGACCAAAAATGTTGAAAAAAAAAAAAATGTTTTTTTACTTTTCTTCTGTCAGTAAATTTTGTAGTAAGTAATTTTTCACCTTCACTGATGTGCACTGATGAGGAGACACTGATGGGCATTGATAGGCTGAACTGGTGGGCATTGATGAGGTGGCACTTATGGACACTGATGCGGCGGCACTGATGAGGAGGCACTAATATGCCGCAATGATATGTGGCACTGATGAGCACTGATAGGCGGCACTGTTAGGTGGCACTGGTGGGCACTGATAGACGGCACTGATGAGTGGCACTGATGGGCATTGACAGCAGTGATGGACATTGACAGCAGTGATAGGTGTCACTGATTGCCAGCACTGACTGGCATTGCTAATGGGCACTGATTGGTGGCACTTGTGGGCAGTCGTGGGCGTGGATTGCTGCCACTGGTGGGCACTGATAGTTGGCAATGGTGGGCACTGATTGGTGACACTTTTTTTTTCTTTATTGTAATCAGGGCACTGATTACATTCCTACATGTCCCCCTGTGAGGAGATGCCGCTGATCGGCTCTCCTGTCCTCACACTCTGTCAATGTGAGGCGAGGAGAGCCGATTACTGGCACTTCCTTGTTTACATGTGATGGCTGTGATTGGACACAGCTGATCACATGGTTAAAGAGCCGCGGATGCAGCTCTTTACAGAGATTGGGGTTGCGCCATGTCCTAGCAACACGGCGCGGCAGCGATCGCTGCGCTCCCGTTCTGGGATGCCGTCATATGACATTGTCCCAGAACGAGAGCTGCCCCGCCGTCATTTGACTGTGGGCAGGCAGCAAGCAGTTAATGGGATAATAATGAAGCTGCTTTGCTGGTGATACTGATGGAGTTATGGCAAACGTATTTTAAAAGGCATTTGTTTTCTAGTGATATCAAGAATATTATTATGGTTTCATATGACAATGAATAATTGACTTCAAATGTTAATATGATTGTACTAATGTTATCTTTAAGCACTAATAAAAGCATATTGTTTAAAAAAAAAAAAATAATATTATTATGCTTGTTGTTAGTTTTTTTTGGGCAAGTTACCTCAACACCATTATCCCGGGGTTTTTAAGATCAAAGATACAACTATGTTGGTGCCTCTTGTTAATTTTACATTGTATTTTTTTAATGTAACTGCCTACTCCCAAACTGTCATTTGAAGTATAACACATAGCCAAGTATTATTCTACACTTTTTTATTGTGCAGAAAAAAAATAACACAAATTAAATTACACATGCTATCTGTCATCCAAATACAAAGAACTTAACCAAAAAGTGCATTCCATGAATACAAAAATATAGAAAATATAACAAATAAAAACATTATTCAAACAAAAATAATATAAATTGGTAAGTGATGAAGGGGTTAAAATCCCCAGTCCAGCGGGGTTGTTGGGGTTCTTGTGGCTGGTATTGTCACTGACCGCCATGCTGCTGTGGTGTGTGGGTTGGCTGTGGAGGTGGGGCCACAAAATCAGTAATGTGTGTGCTTTCTGAAATTTGGCCCCTCACCCCCTTGTTGAGGAGCTGCTTCTTTTGCTCACCGGCCATCTGCCTTAATTTATCGGCCGTCACACACCCAAATGCTTCAGCCTCATCTGGATCTATCCGGATGGCAGTAATGGCCTGGCTGAGGAAGGCAGCTGTGGCCTCCTCCAGATTCCTGCTCTTCCTGGCCCTTTTAGCAGGAGGGCGTAGGGGAGGGATCTGGGACTCTGGCTGCTGGCTTCTCCAGACTGACACTTTCCTGTGTATGAAAATGGGACACAATTAGAATCTTTTTTAGGGTTTGTTCATCAATAACACACAATTTTGATCTCCTCACTGTTGCAAATTGAATGTTGAGAAATAGAAAAGATATCATTCTGACCTCAGCATTTTTCATTCTTGTTCAAATCATTTTTGGTCACTACTGTCTATTGATATGGAAGCTTTAAGGCAGAAATATTTTCCCAATAACGTCTAGTTATCATTGTATTTTTGGATACAAATATGTTAAACAATGCTATACCTGGGTCAAGCTGGGCTCCTCCATCTTCATCCTGTGCATCAGAACCTGTGCGGACCTCAGGAGCTGTGGCCTAGGCAGACATCGAAGGGAGCGTAGACAGCGATGGCCTGGGTTCTGTATGGTCTGTCAAAAACCGCAGGTTGTGGTAATACCACAGCCTGGGGACATATAGATCATCTGCTGCTGCTCCAGATCTCTGAGTCCAGGACCTTATTCAGCTCCCTTTTTTAAATGTAGTCCGAAGGTTGACTATCTTTTGCTTTACGTAGCTGGTGTCTGCCCTGGGGTACACAGGTTTGCACAACTCTACCAGTTTCTCCAAAGCTGCCTTCCTCAGTATTTTGAGTAGTCTGTACTCTTCACATTCCAGAGACAGGGCAGCTCCCGGTACAGGTCAATGAATTGGGGGAGAAATTCTGGCGAAGTGAATTTATCCATTATGATGATATGATGCCTGCAAGACAGAACACAAGACAAACCATAATGTCTGGCTTAACCCATAAGCTGGTCCCAATATAGGCCTCAATCTAAGCCGTATAGGCCACTACCCACCTATGCCCCAATTTCCAATTGTTTCTTCATTTTCTGCTCCTTTTGTGTGTTGGTGATCATTCGTCCTCCACTTCAGGATCGTTCCCACGGCCGTTCCATCGACCGTGCGTTCTGGCTTTATACACACTGCGTATGCGTTAAACTTCGCTCTCAATGCGTCATGATGCTGGGGCATGACCATCTCTCTTCTGCATGCGACACACACAGCGGAACATTCAGGAGGGACAACATGACAGATTCTGGGGGTTACAGCCAACCCCGCGGTGGTGGAGCTCATAGGAGGCACAAAGCAACCCCCATGAGCAAGGGTGAGATGGTGCGCATCCTAGAGAAGCACGATTACGACTGCAAGCTGCACAATTACAAATGGCCCAACAGCCGAAAGGACATTTTGGAGAAGGTCATCACCGTTTTGCAGTGCAAATTTTTGGTGGAACAATCAAAGGATCAAATCCGAAAACGATGGTCTGACCTCAAACACCGTGAACAAGACCAGATGGAGTACATATATCAGATCATAAAAAAAGTAAGCAATACTTGAATCTAAACAATATGTATATGTGTAAATTAGCTGTCTGTATATGTTCCTTCTCCAAGTAGCTCTAGAGAATTCTATATTAGCTTTTCTATAATCTTTTGTATGACTTGGGATTCCAAATATGGCGGTAAATATAAAGCATATATGAACACTCTTATTTGATCATGTTTTTGGACATTCCTTTTTTTGGAACTTATTGTTTTTTCTTCTTTCAACAGGGAGGCACAAAAAAAGGAGGCTCCAGCCAAGCCACCACAAGGGACGAAGGGAGGCTACCCTCGCTCGGGCCCCAACAGGGAAGGCAACAGGGCCATCTTCCCCCCAAAAACGTAAGTGCCAACTTCAAACACACTCATTTAGTCACCGACAGGGGTGTTTCTAGGTGGGCCAATAACACACAATTTTGATCTCCTAACTGTTGCAAATTGAATGTTGAGAAATAGAAAAGACAATCATTGTGACCTCAGCATTTGTCATTCTTGTTCAAATCATTTTTGGTCACTACTGTCTATTGATATAGAAGCTTTAAGGCAGAAATATTTTCCCAATAACGTCTAGTTATCATTGTATTTTTGGATACAAATATGTTAAACAATGCTATACCTGGGTCAAGCTGGGCTCCTCCATCTTCATCCTGTGCATCAGAACCTGTGCGGACCTCAGTAGCTGTGGCCTAGGCAGACATCGAAGGGAGCGTAGACAGCGATGGCCTGGGTTCTGTATGGTCTGTCAAAAACCGCAGGCTGTGGTAATACCACAGCCTGGGGACATATAGGTCATCTGCTGCTGCTCCAGATCTCTGAGTCCAGGACCTTATTCAGCTCCCTTTTTAAATGTAGTCCGAAGGTTGACTATCTTTTGCTTTACGTAGCTGGTGTCTGCCCTGTGGTACACAGGTTTGCACAACTCTACCAGTTTCTCCAAAGCTGCCTTCCTCAGTATTTTGAGTAGTCTGTACTCTTCACCTTCCAGAGACAGGGCAGCTCCCGGTACAGGTCAATGAATTGGGGGAGAAATTCTGGCGAAGTGAATTTATCCATTATGATGATATGATGCCTGCAAGACAGAACACAAGACAAACCATAATGTCTAGCTTAACCCATAATCTGGTCCCAATATATAGGCCTCAATCTAAGCCGTATAGGCCACTACCCACCTATGCCCCAATTTCCAATTGTTCCTTCATTTTCTGCTCCTTTTGTGTGTTGGTGATCATTCGTCCTCCACTACAGGATCGTTCCCACGGCCGTTCCATCGACCGTGCATTCTGGCTTTATACACACTGCGTAGGGCAGAAATTAAGGGATAAAGAACACTTTCTGGTTGCTGCCTGAATCATCAGTGCCCATTAATGCAGCCTTGCCAGTGTATATCTGGGTAGAGGAGAGACCCCGGGGCTCCCAGTCACACCTGCTGGGATGGTCATCATATATCCCGTATCCCATAGGAGACATGAGAGGTGGAGGGCAAATGCAGGACTTTTTCAATGTTGGGACTTGTCAAGTGTTTGCCCAATGCCCACTGGAAAATGCCATCACCTTCCCTTTTTTATGCATTTTTCACAAAAAATAAAAAAACAGTGCAGCATGGTGGCGTCCACTAGTCAGGAGCAAACACTGAGCTGTGTGAAGTTGGCACCCCATGTTTGTAAAACCTGAATAAAAATATACCATTCGTTTGTGCCGCGTTTGTGCTGATTTGTGCAGCAAAAATGAGCGTTTGTGCCGGTTCGGTTTCTGAGATATTAAACATTCAATATAATGCAAGCCCCGCCCACTTTGCACCCCATGTCCCTGAATTTTAAAAACAAATGCGCCATTCGTTTGTGCCGCGTTTGTGCTGGTTTGTGCTGCAAAAATAAACGTTTGTGCCGCTTTGGTTGCGGAGATATTGTGCGTTATAGTTGCTGTAACCCCGCCCATTTTGCACCCCATGTTCCTGAATTTTAAAAACAAACGCGCCATTCGTTTGTGCCGCGTTTGTGCTGGTTTGTGCCGCAAAAATAAACGTTTGTGCCGCTTTGGTTGCAGAGATATTGTGCGTTATAGTTGCTGTAACCCCGCCCATTTTGCACCCCATGTTCCTGAATTTTAAAAACAAACGCGCCGTTCGTTTGTGCCGCGTTTGTGCTGGTTTGTGCCGCAAAAATAAACGTTTGTGCCGCTTTGGTTGCGGAGATATTGTGCGTTATAGTTGCTGTAACCCCGCCCATTTTGCACCCCATGTTCCTGAATTTTAAAAACAAACGTGCCATTCGTTTGTGCCGCGTTTGTGCTGGTTTGTGCTGCAAAAATAAAAGTTTGTGCCGCTTTGGTTGCGGAGATATTGTGCGTTATAGTTGCTGTAACCCCACCCATTTTGCACCCCATGTTCCTGAATTTTAAAAACAAACATGCCATTCGTTTGTGCCGCGTTTGTGCTGGTTTGTGCCGCAAAAATAAACATTTGTGCCGCTTTGGTTGCGGAGATATTGTGCGTTATAGTTGCTGTAACCCCGCCCATTTTGCACCCCATGTTCCTGAATTTTAAAAACAAACGTGGCATTCGTTTGTGCCGCGTTTGTGCTGGTTTGTGCCGCAAAACTAAAAGTTTGTGCCGCTTTGGTTGCGGAGATATTGTGCGTTATAGTTGCTGTAACCCCGCCCATTTTGCACCCCATGTTCCTGAATTTTAAAAACAAATGCGCCATTCGTTTGTGCCGCGTTTGTGCTGGTTTGTGCCGCAAAAATAAAAGTTTGTGCCGCTTTGGTTGCGGAGATATTGTGCGTTATAGTTGCTGTAACCCCGCCCATTTTGCACCCCATGTTCCTGAATTTTAAAAACAAACACGCCATTCGTTTGTGCCGTGTTTGTGCTGGTTTGTGCCGCAAAAATAAACGTTTGTGCCGCTTTGGTTGCGGAGATATTGTGCGTTATAGTTGCTGTAACCCCGCCCATTTTGCACCCCATGTTCCTGAATTTTAAAAACAAACATGCCATTCGTTTGTGCCGCGTTTGTGCTGGTTTGTGCCGCAAAAATAAAAGTTTGTGCCGCTTTGGTTGCGGAGATATTGTGCGTTATAGTTGCTGTAACCCCGCCCATTTTGCACCCCATGTTCCTGAATTTTAAAAACAAACGTGCCATTCGTTTGTGCCGCGTTTGTGCTGGTTTGTGCCGCAAAAATAAACGTTTGTGCCGCTTTGGTTGCGGAGATATTGTGCGTTATAGTTGCTGTAACCCCGCCCATTTTGCACCCCATGTTCCTGAATTTTAAAAACAAACGCGCCGTTCGTTTGTGCCGCGTTTGTGCTGGTTTGTGCCGCAAAAATAAACGTTTGTGTCGCTTTGGTTGCGGAGATATTGTGCGTTATAGTTGCTGTAACCCCGCCCATTTTGCACCCCATGTTCCTGAATTTTAAAAACAAACGTGGCATTCGTTTGTGCCGCGTTTGTGCTGGTTTGTGCCGCAAAAATAAAAGTTTGTGCCGCTTTGGTTGCGGAGATATTGTGCGTTATAGTTGCTGTAACCCCGCCCATTTTGCACCCCATGTTCCTGAATTTTAAAAACAAATGCGCCATTCGTTTGTGCCGCGTTTGTGCTGGTTTGTGCCGCAAAAATAAAAGTTTGTGCCGCTTTGGTTGCGGAGATATTGTGCGTTATAGTTGCTGTAACCCCGCCCATTTTGCACCCCATGTTCCTGAATTTTAAAAACAAACGTGCCATTCGTTTGTGCCGCGTTTGTGCTGGTTTGTGCCGCAAAAATAAACGTTTGTGCCGATTTGGTTGCGGAGATATTGTGCGTTATAGTTGCTGTAACCCCGCCCATTTTACATCCCATGTTCCTGAATTTTAAAAACAAACGTGCCATTCGTTTGTGCCGCATTTGTGCTGGTTTGTGCCGCAAAAATAAAACTTTGTGCCGCTTTAGTTGCGGAGATATTGTGCGTTATAGTTGCTGCAACCCCGCCCACATTGCACCCCATGTTCCTGAATTTTAAAAACAAACGCGCCATTTGTTTGTGCTGGGTTTATGCTGGTTTGTGTCGCAAAAATAAACGTTTGTGCCGCTTTGGTTGCGGAGATATTGTGCATTATAGTTGCTGCAACCCCGCCCACATTGCACCCCATGTTCCTGAATTTTAAAAACAAACGCGCCATTTGTTTGTGCTGGGTTTATGCTGGTTTGTGTCGCAAAAATAAACGTTTGTGCCGCTTTGGTTGCGGAGATATTGTGCGTTATAGTTGTTGCAACCCCGCCCACATTGCACCCCATGTTCCTGAATTTTAAAAACAAACGCGCCATTTGTTTGTGCTGGGTTTATGCTGGTTTGTGTCGCAAAAATAAACGTTTGTGCCGCTTTGGTTGCGGAGATATTGTGCGTTATATGTTGTCAAACCACATTGACTTTACACCTTGTTATTAAAGCTTACATACAGAACCTAAACTCAGCTTGGGTTTCCTTAATGTAAAGCTCCTCCCACTGTACTGGCACTGCACTTCATATTGTACCCTGAAAAAGGCACCTCTGCCGGGTTAGCCCCCCCATATCAAAAGTTTTGAAAAAATCTTATGCAGTTTGTTAGATCTTTGTTAGATCAGGTTAGATCAACCGTTGTTTGCGTTAGATCTCACACAGAAGAAGCGATATTAACAGTTATTTGCTGGGGGGGCTAACTCGTCATCAGCCCCCCCTTATCAAAAAATTGACCAAACAGTTAGCTATTTTGGAAGCAATTTGTTGGATCCGGTATGATCAAGTGTTTTTAACGTTAGATCTCACATAATTGGAGACTGATTAAGTGATTAATGTGGGGGGGGCTGGCCCCCCCTTATCAAATTTTCGGCCCAAAAATCATTCAGGCTAATAGATATTCGTTAGATCCGGTAAGATCAAGTGGTTTTAACGTTAGATCTCACATCATTTCAGAGATATTCCACATCAAAATAGAGATATTAGGTGGTACATATGGACGGGCTGGCCCCCCTTATATTCAGCGCAATGAAAATCACACCCAACTTTTGCTGCGGCGCAAAAACTTTTCCTCAGCTGCGGGGGCCCAACTTATGATCCTGCACACAAGCCCACTGCTTTCAGAAAATACCCCTGACCTGAGCTCATCATTGCACATCCATTACAGATGCTCGTATGTGACATCACATACATCCCATACATCACATAAATCACATACATGAACGTGGGCTGGATGCAAGAGGTGAATCAGTAGGATGAGTGTGCCAGGACAAGTAGATGTGTCTCATCTCTGCTTCCTTTTACCACTCTGCATATCACACATATCATAGATGAGAAGAGGGTACAGTGGTGGGAAAAATGAGCAGGAGGGGTTTAGATGTGGGACAGAAGAACAGGAGGGTACAGCCGTGGGGCAGATATGCAGGGGGGGTTCAGTTTTGGTGCAGATGAGAAGGAGGTTCAGTGGTGGGACAGAAAAGCAGGGGGGGGTAGAACAGTGGGGCAAATGTGAAAGGAGGTGTATTGGTGGGACAGATGAGCAGGAGGTTACAGTGGTGGGGCAGGAGAACAGGGGGAACATAGGTGGGGCAGAAGAGCAGGGGGTACAGAGGTGAAACAGATGCGCAGGAGGTACATTAGTAAGGCAGATGAAAAAGTGGGTTACAGTGGTAGGGCAGATGAGAAGGTGATTCAGTAGTAGACAGAAGAGCATGGGAATATGGCGGTGGAGCAAATGTGCAGAGAGGTACAGTGGTGGGGCAGATGAGAAAAATGGTACATTGATGGGGTAGATGAGCAGGGGGGTTACAGTGGTGGGATAGAAGAGCAAGGGGGTACAGTGGTGGTGCAGATGTGCAGAAGGTGCAGTGGTGGGAGGGATGCGAAGGGGGTTCAGCAGTGGGACAGAAAAGCAGGGGGGTACAGTGATGGGGCAGATGAGTGGGGGAGGGGTTTAGTGTTGGGCCAGATGAGAAGGGGGTTACAGTGGTGGGAAAATGAGCAGGAGGGGTTTAGTGTTGAGGCAGATGAGAAGGGGGTTTAGCGGTAGGACAGAAGAGCAGGGGGGTACAGCGGTGGGGCAGATGTGAAAGGAGGTGCATTGATGGACAGATGAGCAGGGGGTTACAGTGGTTGGGCAGAAGAGCAGGGAGAACAGAGGTGGGGCAGATGTACAGGGGGGTACAGTGACGGGGCAGAGGAGAAAGGAGGTACATTAGTGGTACAGATGAGCAGGGGGTTACAGCGGTGGGGCAGAAGAGCAGGGGGAACAGAGGTGAGACAGATGTGCAGGAGGTACAGTGATGGGGCAGAAGAGAAAGGGGGTTACAGTGGTGGGGCAGATGAGAAAGGGGGTTACAGAGGTGGGGCAGATGAGAAAGGGGGTTTCAGTGGTGGGGCAGATGAGAAAGGGGGTTACAGAGGTGGGGCAGATGAGAAAGGGGGTTACAGAGGTGGGGCAGATGAGAAAGGGGGTTACAGTGGTGGGGAAGATGAGCAGGGGGAACAGAGGTGGGACAGATGTGCGGGAGGTACAGTGGTGGGGCAGATGAGAAAGGGGGTTACAGAGGTGGGGAAGATGAGCAGGGGGAACAGAGGTGGGACAGATGTGCAGGAGGTACAGTGGTGGGGCAGATGAGAAAGGGGTTTACAGTGGTGGGGCAGATGAGAAAGGGGGTTAGAGAGGTGGGACAGATGAGAAAGGGGGTTACAGTGGTGGGGCAGATGAGCAGATAAGTTCAGTGTTAGGACAGATGAGAAGATGGTTCAGCAGTGAGACAGAAGAGCATGGGGTACGGTGGTGGGGCAGATTTGCAGGGGGTTACAGTGGTGGGGCAGTTGAGCAGGGGGGTACAGTGGTGGGGCAGATTTGCAGGTGATACAGTGATCTGAGGTGTGAAGGTGTATGAATTGGGGTTGATCTGAGGCGTGAGAGTGCAGGATGTTAATTTCTCACTACTAAAGTAGTTTACAGCATTTACTTTATAAAAAATCCTTTTCGTGATTGAGATTGTGAAGTTGACTTTTTTGTTATAAAATCGGCATGCTCAATTTCTTTGAAAACATTTTTCGGCACACTGCTCAAAAGGCTGCTTACCTCCTGGTCTATCAGTTTTTATTAAAGATGGAAAATGGGCTGTGGAGCAAGACCCGCTGTCGCCCAAAACTATTTTCTCATTTTCAATAATCAAAGAAGGTAAGGAAAAAAGGATGGAAAAGGTAAGAGGAGAGAAGGGGGGGAAGGTAAGGCTGGGGGGGTGAAATGGCGTTGGTTCAGGATAACTATGGTGAACGGGCTCCAGAACTTATCTGTGACATTAAGTCCCAAGAAGGGCAGTACCCTCTGCGGAAACGACAAACTGGTTCCATAGTCCCCAAGTGTTAGAGTATTTTTCCTGTTGGTGTTGTGCAGTGAGTACTAGATCTTCCATCTCATTTGGAATGGAGTTTTTATAGAGATTGGCTCAGATGGAGGAGACATGTAGCAGGAAAAAGCTGGATCACCAGGAACCTTGTATTCCGTAAATTTTTGCGTGGTTTATCTGTCTCCCAGAAGTGGATCAATTTAGGGCACGACCAAAATATGTGAAGTCGTGTTCCTCCATCCCCCTGGCATCTCCAACATTGGTCAGTAGTTGCAGGGTGAGGTACCACCTTGTTAACAGTTTATAGTTGGTCTCTTTAATTTTCGTACAAACCGATGATTTCAACGAAAATCTGAGGACATGTTGTATCTGAGCAAATGTAAATGTACGCCCCAGCTTACTTTCCCATTTGTTCAAGAACGGTAAGTGTGGTTGTTCAGCCGGACAGTTCAAGAGGGCGTATGTTTTGGATAGAGCCTGTAGAAGGGAACCCTCTTTGGAACAGTATGCTTCAAAGGACGTCAGGGGACGATTAAATCCCTGTGCATTAGGCAAAGTATTGAGAAAGTGTTGTAATTGTAGCGCTGTCCACAAGGAAAGTTTGTAGGGCTCATTAGCACTACTGTGGAAGGCCATTGGCCTCCCGTTAGGAAGTGGGATGCCTGGAACCTACCTGTTTGGCTTAGGGTCCGAAACATTTGCGGTTCCAGACCAGGGAGGAAGCATGGTTTTTCTATGATAGGGAGCAATGGGGAATCAGGGAAGAAAGCCGGTTCTGTGTGCTGACCTGGGAGCATATGTGGAGTGTCGTACCCATTATGGGGTGTGACTTCAGCACAGGCGGTAGTTGGTCATAGCACCACAGAGCCCCTGGCAGCAGAATGTCAGTCTGGGCCTGTTCCAGTTGTGCCCACAATTTAGAGCAGCGATGCCAAAATTTATTAATTTTAAGCTACTGCCACAGGGGCCTAACTTCTCATATAAAATAACGAATTGTTATGTATTTATCATAGATTAAATAAAACATCTCACTGATCACACTGCAACAAGCTTTTATCCCTACTTACATTGCGATTATTACTGATTTCTGCCATGTGCATGCTAGGTTTAATGCAATAATAACTTCATCTAACAATTAACTACTAACTTGGATGTTGTTATTGGCAAAGAATATGAAATCTCTGAAATGATGTGAGATCTAACATTAAAACCTCTTGATCTTACCGGATCTAACGAATATCTATTAGCCTGAATGATTTTTGGGCCGAAAATTTGATAAGGGGGGGCCAGCCCCCCCCACATTAATCACTTAATCAGTCTCTAATTATGTGAGATCTAACGTTAAAAACACTTGATCATACCGGATCCAACAAATTGCTTCCAAAATAGCTAACTGTTTGGTCAATTTTTTGATAAGGGGGGGCTGATGACGAGTTAGCCCCCCCAGCAAATAACTGTTAATATCGCTTCTTCTGTGTGAGATCTAACGCAAACAACGGTTGATCTAACCTGATCTAACAAAGATCTAACAAACTGCATAAGATTTTTTCAAAAATTTTGATATGGGGGGGCTAACCCGGCAGAGGTGCCTTTTTCAGGGTACAATATGAAGTGCAGTGCCAGTACAGTGGGAGGAGCTTTACATTAAGGAAACCCAAGCTGAGTTTAGGTTCTGTATGTAAGCTTTAATAACAAGGTGTAAAGTCAATGTGGTTTGACAACATATAACGCACAATATCTCCGCAACCAAAGCGGCACAAACGTTTATTTTTGCGGCACAAACCAGCACAAACGCGGCACAAACAAATGGCATGTTTGTTTTTAAAATTCAGGAACATGGGGTGCAATGTGGGCGGGGTTGCAGCAACTATAACGCACTATATCTCCGCAACCAAAGCGGCACAAACGTTTATTTTTGCAGCACAAACCAGCACAAACGCGGCACAAACGAATGGCACGTTTGTTTTTAAAATTCAGGAACATGGGGTGCAAAATGGGCGGGGTTACAGCAACTATAACGCACAATATCTCCGCAACCAAAGCGGCACAAACATTTATTTTTGCGGCACAAACCAGCACAAACGCGGCACAAACGAATGGCGCGTTTGTTTTTAAAATTCAGGAACATGGGGTGCAAAATGGGCGGGGTTACAGCAACTATAACGCACAATATCTCCGCAACCAAATCGGCACAAACGTTTATTTTTGCGGCACAAACCAGCACAAACGCGGCACAAACGAATGGCACGTTTGTTTTTAAAATTCAGGAACATGGAGTGCAAAATGGGCGGGGTTACAGCAACTATAACGCACAATATCTCCGCAACCAAAGCGGCACAAACGTTTATTTTTGCGGCACAAACCAGCACAAACGTGGCACAAACGAATGGCGCGTTTGTTTTTAAAATTCAGGAATATGGGGTGCAAAATGGGCGGGGTTACAGCAACTATAACGCACAATATCTCCTCAACCAAAGCGGCACAAACGTTTAGTTTTGCGGCACAAACCAGCACAAACGCGGCACAAACGAATGGCACGTTTGTTTTTAAAATTCAGGAACATGGGGTGCAAAATGGGCGGGGTTACAGCAACTATAACGCACAATATCTCCGCAACCAAAGCGGCACAAACGTTTATTTTTGCGGCACAAACCAGCACAAACGCGGCACAAACGAATGGCGCGTTTGTTTTTAAAATTCAGGAACATGGGGTGCAAAATGGGCGGGGTTACAGCAACTATAACGCACAATATCTCCGCAACCAAAGCGGCACAAACGTTTATTTTTGCGGCACAAACCAGCACAAACACGGCACAAACGAATGGCACGTTTGTTTTTAAAATTCAGGGACATGGGGTGCAAAATGGGCGGGGTTACAGCAACTATAACGCACAATATCTCCGCAACCAAAGCGGCACAAACGTTTATTTTTGCGGCACAAACCAGCACAAACGTGGCACAAACGAATGGCGCGTTTGTTTTTAAAATTCAGGAACATGGGGTGCAAAATGGGCGGGGTTACAGCAACTATAACGCACAATATCTCCTCAACCAAAGCGGCACAAACGTTTAGTTTTGCGGCACAAACCAGCACAAACGCGGCACAAACGAATGGCACGTTTGTTTTTAAAATTCAGGAACATGGGGTGCAAAATGGGCGGGGTTACAGCAACTATAACGCACAATATCTCCGCAACCAAAGCGGCACAAACGTTTATTTTTGCGGCACAAACCAGCACAAACGCGGCACAAACGAATGGCGCGTTTGTTTTTAAAATTCAGGAACATGGGGTGCAAAATGGGCGGGGTTACAGCAACTATAACGCACAATATCTCCGCAACCAAAGCGGCACAAACGTTTATTTTTGCGGCACAAACCAGCACAAACACGGCACAAACGAATGGCACGTTTGTTTTTAAAATTCAGGGACATGGGGTGCAAAATGGGCGGGGTTACAGCAACTATAACGCACAATATCTCCGCAACCAAAGCGGCACAAACATTTATTTTTGCGGCACAAACCAGCACAAACGCGGCACAAATGAATGGCACGTTTGTTTTTAAAATTCAGGAACATGGGGTGCAAAATGGGCGGGGTTACAGCAACTATAACGCACAATATCTCCGCAACCAAAGCGGCACAAACGTTTATTTTTGCGGCACAAACCAGCACAAACGCGGCACAAACGAATGGCACGTTTGTTTTTAAAATTCAGGGACATGGGGTGCAAAGTGGGCGGGGCTTGCATTAAATTGAATGTTTAATATCTCAGAAACCGAACCGGCACAAACGCTAATTTTTGCGGCACAAATCAGCACAAACGCGGCACAAACGAATGGTATATTTTTATTCAGGTTTTACAAACATGGGGTGCCAACTTCACACAGCTCAAACACTGACATCAGACCAAGTGCATGGTTGGTCAACTAATGTAGCAAAATGGATGCTAGAAACAGATGTGACTTGGGGTGGCTTAATGAATGGTGTATTGTTTATTTTTAGAGGAAAGTGAGTGTGGTCAGCTCACCCAGAATATTTCTTTGGAGCCATGGGATCTGACTCCTGGACCCAGCACAGACATTACCATTGTGGACATCAAATCCCCTGACGCGAGTCAGTGAGGGCCAAAGCGAACCAGGAGAGAAGGAAAGTATTCGGGAGCCTCTTGTTTGCGCAAGTAAGTATTCTTGGAATCTTGCTTCAAATGTGTATACATGTCGAGTGTTTAGATGTCCAAACCAAACACCCACTCCACACATTAGAAAAGTATGTAGTGCCTTAACATTCGCATGCAGAAGGAAGAGGTGAAAGGAGCTGGCAGTGTTGCTAGGTACCCGAGTTTGGGAGACCCATGCACCAGGGCCAAAATTAGAGTATTTGCAATGTGTACATTCCAAGTAGTGTAGGTGTCTGAAGGGCAAGCAGGGTGCAAGCAACAATAGACTGGGTAGGTAAATATTTCCTTAAGTTTGACTAGTAACTTGACCATAACTCACTATGTAGGGCCTCAGCCACTTGGCCATCGTTCCCTTAATACTTTTTACTCTTCTTACTAGGTCATGATCTTCCACGAAGTACTATTGGCAGAATGAGTGCAGATATGTTGCACTGTTTGAAGGAACTGGAGCAAATCAAGGAGGCTGGTGTGTTGCGTTTGTTACAATATGATTTTTTTTTTTTATTAATCAGACTTACGATACATGGGACATAACATTACACAATAGTGGTTGGTCATAGAGATATTGTCAGTTTTTTTGGCTTGAGTAGATTTCTCAAACAAATGCTGTTTTATACAATGGGAGTAAATATCATTGTTGTATTCAATTGACAGTTCAATTAACAGGCTATTGTCTCTATAGCTACAGTAAACAAGTAAGAAATATTCTTGTCTGAGGTTCTTTCAGCTCTCAAACTGAAAGAATGACTGTTAGATTACTGTCAGGTGTTGGCTTGATTAGACAATGGCACGTAGATGTATTCAATTGACAGTTTGCAACAGTCCATTGTTTCTACAGCTACAGTAAACAGGTATGTTTTCTGTTGTTTGGTAACTATGGTAAACAGCCTGACACATAAGAGGGGTGAGTAGGGACAGACACACACACACACCATCATGCTTTAACATCAGAAGCCACTCACGATAGAAGAAACTTGCCTGATGCTCCAGGAGAATCGTTGCCAATGGAGATCACGAACATACAGTAACAGAAGATAAGTAACCTTTAAGTGTATTTGTACTGTTATAGACCATAAGCTGTGCTAGGAATTTTGCTTGTTAGAGATATCTTTCAGTCTTGTATTGCATTCCTAATTATGTAATAGTTTTTGTATGTACAGCATCTTTGTATAGTAAAGCACATTTACACACTGCAGAAATCTCAGCTTCCTTGCTTATACCACAGAGTAACCTTGCTAGATAGACGCAAGCAAAACATTTGGGGGTTCGTCCGGGATCTGTGCTATAATTCAACTGAAGCAGACCTGTTTTTCTGTAGTGTGTTGTGTAGCTTGTGCTAGGTAAAATGCTGCGTAAGCTGTTTAGGAAAAGCAAGGCTGCAGAGGGTTTTGGTGGCCAGAAGGAAGTGTGCAGCTTACCTATCTAGGCCAGAGACAATGAGTGGGAGCCTCTTGCTAAAGAATTTGTGAAGTATGCTTCTCCCTTGAAGCTGGCTTGGGGTGATAAAGTCTCAGATCATTTTGTAGATTTTAGCCTTAAGGGGTTGGATTTAAGTAAAAAAGAGAAGGACAGTGTCCACAGTGGGCTGGTATTTCCTTAATGCTATTTACACTGAATCACAGAGAGGGGAGAAGGCAGAGGCAGAAGTTAAGGTATTAAAAGACCAGCTAGCAGTTGCTTCAGAGTGTGTGCGTTCAACTGCTAGTCGGGCTGATGATTTGCAAGAGCGGTGTGCAGCCCCCATGACCAAATCAATTAATGCCTTAAGGAAAAGGAAGAGCCGTAAACCTGTTAGTAAAGCCAGGGTATGTGCCATTGTCACATCCCAAAATTGGGATTGTGAGGATGTGCTCTCCTCAAATTATAGTGAGGATGAGGAGATAGAGTTTGATATTTCGCATGATGATCTGCTATTGCGAAAGAAAAAGTATGCCAGACCTCTCATTACACTTTTCAGTTACACTTTTGCAAGGAAATCCTTCCCATTACAAAGGAGAATTGATTTATGTAGAAGGTTTGGAAGGGCAAACTACACCAGCAGTTAGGATACGGGTGAAATTGGCTATTGACAAGGGATCAGGATTTATGACAAATGTTTTGGTATCAGAGTTACCCGAAAATATTCTTGGGATGGATGTACTTCAAGGTCAGTCAATTCAGACTGAAAGAAGTATATTCACATTCGGGTATCCTGATAAAGCGTATCTGGTTAGGGCGGTGAAGGCTGTGGTCAGAGGTCATGCGAAATGGACCCCTGTCTACATTCCTCTACCAGAGAAGCCAGTCTGTCTCAAGCAGTACAGACTTCCTGGAGGCCACAAAGAAATTGGGGAGACTATTCAAGAACTGTTGAGAGTAGGGATCCTTAGACCTGCTGTAAGTCCTTTCTCGTCTCCGGTGTTCCCAGTAAAAAAAACCTGATGGGACATATAGAATGACTGTGGATTACAGAGGTCTAAACAAAGTGGCACCTCCTTTGAAGTCAGCTGTACCAGATATGATCTCAATTGTTAAGAAAATTGCTAAAGATGCAGGAGAATATCATGCTGTGATAGACCTGGCTAATGCTTTCTTTTCGATTTTAATAGACCCAGAGTGTCAAGACCAGTTTGCTATGGTGTGGGACGGCCGCCAGTACACTTTCACTGTCCTTCTGCAAGGCTATCTTCATTCTCCAACGATTTGTCATGGACTGATTGCTGGAGATTTAAGTACCCTGAATTTGAAAGTCGCTGTGTTTCACTACATTGATGACATCATGATCTCTTGGACAAAAGAAGATGTAACTGAAGCACTGCACCTGCTGATAGAGCACTTGGAGAACAGAGGGTGGGCTATCAACAGAGACAAAGTCCAAGGACCTGCCACAGAAGTGAAATTCCTGGGAATGATGTGGACTGGGCCGCAGAGGAAAATTCCAGAGACAGTTGTGCAAACTATCCAGGCGCTGTCACCCCCTACTACCAAAAAGGAGGCACAGAAGTTCATTGGAGTTATGGGGTTCTGGAGATCGTTCATCCCACATCTTGGACTGATTCTGAGGCCACTATATAATGTCACCAGAAAAAAGACTGAGTTCTCATGGGGTTCAGAGCAGCGGATTGCATTCCTGGCTGCTAAAGAAGCTATTTTGCAGCATCAGGGATTAGGACCCGTGAGACAAGGGGTACCATTTCAGCTGGATGTAGTGGAACAGAATGGTACCATATCTTGGAGTCTGTGGCAGCCAGATGAAAAGAAAGGACTGAGAGCAATTCCCATTGTATTTTGGTCCAAACAACTGACAGGGGCACAAAAGAGATACACACCCCTAGAGAAGTACCTGTTTGGGGCCTACCCAGCACTTCAACATGTAGAGACCATTACAGGAAAGGACACAGTCACCATCCATACTGCATTGCCAATAGTAGGATGGGTGAGAGATAATGGACTGACCACTAGGGCAGCTGTAGCCCAGAACCAGACACTGATGAAATGGAAGTGGTACCTTCAAGAAAGAGAGGGTATTGCAGCTGGGGGTGTTAGAGACATTTCAAAACAGTTGGCTGGGTTTGTCACTTTTACCAGCACCCGGCCAGAAGAAGAAATTCCTGTGCTGCAGTCATCCCCCATTCAAGAGGCTCCACCCTTTGAATCTCTGTCAGAAGACATGAAGAAGTCAGCGTGGTTCACTGATGGTTCAGCCATAGTCACCTCGTCTGGACGTAAATGGACAGCAGCAGCCTACAACCCAAGTACAGACACAGTCCTGCAGGAGACCAGAATTGGAGGGTCCAGTCAGTATGCAGAGTTGAAAGCTGCGGTGATGACTCTTCAGGAGGATCCTTCTTCCCATGTCACTATCTACACTGACAGCTGAGTGGTTTTTAAAGAACTGACAACTTGGATGCCCAGGTGGAAGTCCAATGAATGAATGATTCATGGAAAGGTGGTGTGGGGAGGCAAGGAAGTCTGGGACTACATCTGGAAGGAAGCTCACTCCCGCACCATAAACGGGCATGTTGATGCACATGTGCCCCTAGTCCACAAACTATAACAGAGTTGCAGATGAAATCGCCAAAGTGAAGGCAGTTGTACCAATTGATCCTGTCTTGATGAACTTGGCCAACTGGGCCCATAAACAATCTGGACATTTGGGACAGAAGGCAACATATGAATGGGCACAGCAGAGATGATTGTCTATGGACATGATAAAGACTGTAATAAGGAACTGTACAGTGTGTGGAGAAGTGCGACAATGGCCATTGCAAAAGTACTCCACCGGGTCGATTAAGAGGGGTGAGAGGCCTGCAGAGATCTGGCAGATTGATTTCATCGGTCCCCTGCCCCAGGGAAAGAATGGACTGAGATATTGTTGCACTGCAGTGGACACCTATTCAGGACTTATGCTTGTTCATCCCTGCAAACGTGCAGATCAAGCCGCAACTGCTCCAGAAACTTGTCGTTGCTTATGGTTGTGGTTGTCCCAAACAAGTCCAAAGTGATAATGGCTCACACTTTACTGGATCAACAGTACAGCAGTGGGCCAAAGATTCTGGAGTGTACTGGTTGTGCCACATCCCATACCATCCACAGGCAGCTGGTTTGATTGAAAGATACAACGGGCTATTGAAGGACCAGATACGCAAACTTACACCCACACATACACTAAGGAGGTGGGATCGGGTCCTCACACAGGCAGTCATGTTGTTAAATTCTAGGCCAATAGCCAAAAGCACACCATATGAGAGGATGGTAGGGGCTGGGGCACAGATTCCACAGCTGGATTGCAGAGTTCAGTATTTATGTAAGGTTCCTGAAAGAACAGGGCTTAACAGATACCATGTTACTGCTTCCCATGACATAGAAACCAAGAGTGACGTATCTGAAGCTGAAGCCTATCTAGGAATGAGAGGGAATCTGGCAGGAAGGTTTGAAGTTACATTTGCATTGACAGATGAGCTTCAAGACAGTGGCTGGGACTCTGACTGGTTAGTGGATACTTCTCAGCAAGAGTGGAAAGTGAGGCTACATAACAGCAAACCTTTCAAAATAAACAGCAGTGATCTTCTGGGAAATAGCAGTATATTTCCTCTCCTCCCTATTGATGTTCTTTGGGAGGGTCAGAAGTGGGTACAGGCAGGGGGCAAAGTGTTAGTCAGATATCCAGGCAAGAAGCCATTTAGAGGAGAGATTGTAGCTGAAGGGCTTGGATCTACTGTTTATGTATTATTAGAAGGAACAGATAATCCGCTTTGTTTTCCACTCCACAGGCTGTCTCTGATTTGATCCATAGGTCATGATGGAAAGAATGACGGAAGATCGCAAGAGCTATGGAGAGCAAGGCTTTTGATGAATTACAAGCCTGGACTTTCTAAAGAACTTTAGAATGGACTTTCTAATGAACTTTTTAGACACCTTCCCAATGACAGAAATATGGGAGGTGTTGCATTCAAGGAAAATGAATGTTTAAAATGAGTTTTTCATAATAATGAAGTGATTTTCTGTATGGAGTCTGAAAGGAAAAAAAAATCTAGGGCGGAATGTGTTGCGTTTGTTACAATATGATTTTTTGTGTTATTAATCAGACTTACGATACATGGGACATAACATTACACAATAGTGGTTGGTCATAGAGATATTGTCAGTTTTTTGGCTTGAGTAGCTTTCTCAAACAAATGCTGTTTTATACAATGGGGGTAAATATTGTTGTATTCAATTGACAGTTTAACAGGCTATTGTCTATAGCTACAGTAAACAAGTAAGAAATGTACTTGTCTGAGGTTCTTTCAGCTCTCAAACTGAAAGAATGACTGTTAGATTACTGTCAGGTGTTGGCTTGATTAGACAATGGTATGTAGATACCATTTTTGTATTCAATTGACAGTTTGCAACAGTCCATTGTTTCTACAGCTACAGTAAACAGGTATGTTTTCTGTTTGGTAACTATGGTAAACAGCCTGACACATAAGAGGGATGAGTAGGGACAGACACACACACACACCATCATGCTTTAACATCAGAAGCCACTCATGATAGAAGAAACTTGCCTGATGCTCCAGGAGAATCATTGCCAATGGAGATCACGAACATAAAGTAACAGAAGATAAGTAACCTTTAAGTGTATTTGTACTGTTATAGACCATAAGCTGTGCTAGGCATTTGCTTGTTATAGATATCTGTCAGTCTTGTATTGTATTCCTAATTATGTAATAGTTTTTGTATGTACAGCATCTTTGTATAGTAAAGCACATTTACACACTGCAGAAATCTCAGCTTCCTTGCTTATACCACAGAGTAACCTTGCTAGATAGATGCAAGCAAAACAGCTGGCACTGCTTTACAGAGAAGAATAAGAGATTTTGTGGACATGCTTGCCATATTCTAATTTCCTCTTGCCTGGTCTGAATTTTATTGTTCCACTTGTTGGCTCCTTTTCGCCCTTACTAATTTCCATGTATTTATGACTTTTAAATGTGAAAGTTTAGGGACAGAACTCATTGTTTCTACACTCCGCTCCTCTAGGTGCACTACCAGGTCCTGTTTTCTAGATTTTCCTCATTCTATAAACTAATGAGCGAATTACTAACAGTGAAAATGACATCACTGGGGCCAAATTCAGGAGATCTCAAAAACATGACCTCTTGATGAGGAGAGTTGGGAAACACTAACTTAACTAATGTGAATTGTAATGTTTGTGTTTTTTAGAATTTAAAACCCCAAATTTTAAGGTGCCTCCAAATTGGGCCTTAACATTCTTATTTTCCCCCATGATCCCATGCCTAAACTGTGTGTAGTTCCGTACATCTATTTTTCAAAAACCCCAAAACACACATTGTGTCAACATGTGCTATCTCCCATCAAGGGGTATAGATGGACGCATTTTGGGGGTGCAACCTCTTCCTCATAACTAAAGTAGCTCAGAGGAAGGGGTTTCACCCCCAAAACGCATCCATTGATACCCCGTGATGGAAGATAGCACATGTTGACACACTGTGAGTTTTGAACAATAGATGTTTGTAAGTACACACATTTTAGGCATGGGTTCATAAGGGACATTTAATTGTTAGGCCTTTACGTGTACGTGATTTCAAATTTTGGCTTTTAGATCACCCCATCTGAGGAAGGCAACATCCACACAGTCTTGAGATACCAATGTCCCATTTGGCCTTCACTTTACCAAACTCGAACTTTGTTAGTGAGTTTCGGATGTGTATCTAATGGTTTAGAACATGCCTGTTTAGCCACAAAAAAGGAGAAATAATGCAAAACATACATGTTTATACACCAAGATGTTGGTTTGTTTTGAAACCTTAAAACGCACATGTAAATGTGCTTTGAGTAAAAAATTTTTACTAAACAATGTGTGGCTTATTATTTCATTGCTCAATACCAGTGTATTTGGTAAGTTGTAGTTACAGTGACAATGTGCTCTTAAGTGGACAACTTCTGCAATTTTTAGGCCTCCAAAAAAATAAAGTTGTAAAGGCATAATAAAATGATACAGAAAGGGGAATTGGCGCTGTTCGTGAAAGTAAAAAATATATATATTAGTGAGAGAACCTCTGACTAAATAATGTATAAGCTTAATGTATACGGCCCAAATTATAACGATAAAAAACTAAACCAAGTAGGTGTGTTATAAAGCATCAGAGAAAAAGTTCTGGGACTCTGTCACCATACATATTTGTTCCATACACTGAGTTACTTAATGGGATTTTCTATATATATATATATATATATATATATATATATATATACAGTCACGTGTATATATATTTCATACTTTTTCACTTTTTCTCATTTTTATTTTTGATTTTTGTTTCCCTCATTCGATTCCCTGGTCATTATATGTTGTTCAAGTACCTCCCGTTATATATATACCTTTCATTGTGGGTATACATTGGAGGTAATATCACAGATGTTACGCACATTGTCTTTGTATGTTATTTTATGTCACATTTTTTGCATATTCAGTCATACGTGATTGCAGACAAATTCCTATTCATATTTTTTACATTCAGGATTTCATTTTTTCACTGCTCACATTCTCATTTTCTCTGATGTTTTATAACACACCTACTTGGTTTAGTTTTTTATCGTTATAATTTGGGCCGTATACATTAACCTTATACATTATTTAGTCAGAGGTTCTCTCACTAATATATATATATATATTTTACTTTCATGAACAGCGCCAATTCCCCTTTCTGTATCATTTTATTATCCTGGACTGCAGTTCCTATATTTCCTAAGCACGGAAAATTTGTTCCTAATATTGTAAAGACATAATGTTTTTGAACTTCATGCATTAGATCCATTAGGAACCAAAACATTGTGTGTGTGTAGCAGCCCCACAGCACACCTTAATAGTTAGCTGAAGAGGATATTGTCACCTCATGTAGCACTTAAGGTACATTTGCACTATTGAAGCAAGTGGCCAAAATAAAGCCCATTTGGCATATAAGAAACACAGACAACAGTAGCTCAAATGAAATAGGAGTTTATGATCTCCAAAAAATATTAGAAATTGTCAGCTACAATTTGCTGCCAAGCCACTGCCCCTCTACCCACAAAATATTCAAGGTATTTCTGACGTAAATCTCGAGCAATTTGTGATGGCAGTCCAGCACAGGCATTAGTTGTCAGCACGCCCACAGATGGACGAGCTACAGCCTCTTCAGCTGGGCCTGCCAATGCAGGGTCCACGACACTTGGCAGTGAGACTAGGTAGCTGGTAGCGTTCCTCCTTAAAAAATGATGTAGGTTACAGCAGCACAGGACCACGTGGTTTATCTTGCAGAATGCCAGATTGATTGGAGTCAAAAACAGCCTGAAACGACTCGATAGGATGCCAAAGGTGTTTTTGACTACCCTTCCGGAACGAGAGCCTGTATTTGAAGATTCTCTGCTCTGGGGTAAGGTTCCTCATAGGAAACGGCTTCATCAGATGTTCCCTCAGAGCACAGGCCTCATCTGCCATGAAAACAAAATTGAGGCCCTCAACATCCTCCTCAGCAAGTGGCAAGTTTTAAGGTGCCATTCTGGAGCCACTTGTGGAACTCTGCATAATCACTCCTCTGTCAGAGTTGGGGCCGTTCTTCCCAACATCCAAATACAAGAGCTTGTAGTTGGCAGACGCTACCGCTAGCATGACTATGCTGCAAAAGCCCTTATAGTTAAAATAATAGGAGCCAGAGTTGGCTGGTAGTACAATCTGGACATGCTTGCCATCAATAGCACCACCACAGTTGGCAAAATCCCACTACTAATGGAACTGGGCTGCAACGTCTTGCCATTGCTCTGGGTTGGAAGGAAACTGCAGATTAAAAAAAGAAAACAAATTACTACTTCTACACATAACATTGCAATCAGATTTGACACAAACATGATTAGCCAACATAAGGATACACTTAAATGAGTATTTAAAGACAAAAGTGGAAGGTCAACTTATCTGATTCCCCCCCCCCCCCCCCACTGGTGGCCCATTAGACAAATTTTAGGGGGGGGTGAGGTAATGGGTAACCCTCTCCACTTCCATGAGAGCTGTTTGCATAAATAATCAGTGATACTTTGGCCAGCCCCTCCTTACTTACACTATTGGCAGCCCAGTGGACAGGTAAGAAGTGTCGAAATCTAAAAAGCTGAATACACAATGTCCAAATTGCAGCACATTTTGACATTACGATTTAAACAATCAATATAATAGGAGACAAAAACTTAATAAGTTTCAATTTGTAGGTAATCAGGCAGGCCATTGCACTACACAGTTTGGGGAATTTAAAAAGAAATTTGAACACAAAAGGATTAAGTTACCAGGCTAGGTGTGTATGGGCCCAGGGTAGCATGCTAGGGAGGTTAGTGAAGTAAAATATGCATGTAGGCCAAAAAAGGAGCCGGAAAAGCTTACAGCATGCATGAGGACAAAGAGGACATTCACAGCATATTACAATATTGATAATTATGTAATCAGAAAATTAATAAAATACATTAGAAAACATAAATACATAGAATGTGATCTTAAAGGTAAAAACTTACCCTAATATAGTCCTTCTGCAGGACTTGAATGATAGCTAAGCAGGTCTCGAGAATAATGACTCTCAGAGCCTGGGCCGAGATCCCAGTAGTAAACTTGAGGTCCTGGAGACTTCTCCCTGTCGCCAAGTACCACAAGGTGGCTATGAGCCTTTGCTCTGGAGTGATGTAAAGCCTCATACATGTGTCCTGCTTCTTAATATAGGGGGACACCAATGCCAAGAGTTGGTGAAAGCAGGGGTCCGTCATCCGGAGATAATTCCGAAAATCATCAAAATTATTCTCCTGGAGCTCCCGCAGCACTGGCATATGACATAATTGATCACAATTAAGCAACCAATTTTTGGTCCAGGAACTCCTCCTGTTCCTGGACTGGACTTGGGTCAAAGCAATAACTCCTAGCCCAATAATCACACATTCTCACCTCTGATTATGCAACATGGCTGGTTGACAAACGGCTGTTCAGAAACGAACTGAAAAGTGAGAATCAACATTCGCCAAGCTTCTGCCAACATGAAATTAGCAGACGGAGCCCAAAGGGTTGCGCTTGAGAAATTAACTTCCTCTTTATAGTCTCGTAGTACGTCACTATGTTCGTGTTGTCGACCGACAATTTGTGTAACGTTAAGCCTCATACACGCGGTACGATTGTTGGCCAACTGAGCGCCTGATGTTTGTTAAGGGCACGTGCCAGAAACTTGTCTTGCATACTAACGTTACACAATTGTCCTGCCACAAACATGAACCTAGTGACGTACTATGAGGACTTTCAAGTCTTGAGCGCCACCTTTGGGCCCCTTCTGCTAATTTCATGTTTGGTGAGCATTGATTCCGAGCATGTGTGTTTGTACTTTGGACTTTTGTGTGACAGATTTGTGTACTGACCATACCAAAATCAGACGTCAAGCCGTTGTCCACCAGAAAATCTACTAGCCTGTCATCCAACATTTGTTGGCTGAAAATTGGACAACAATTGTCAAAAGGAGCGTACTAACGGTAAGATTTCAGGGTAACCCTCTGTCAACAGACAATCCCCTGCCAACTATTGAACCGTGTGTGGGAGGCTTTAGTATGCAAGACAAGATCCCGGCACATGCCCTTTTGACAAAAATCAGATGCTCGGTTGGCCAACAATCATACCGTGCATACGAGGCTTTACTCTTAAAAGTCTAAGGTTATCGGTGGTGTACCCCAAGGTTGGGACCCTTACTATATAATACATTTATAAATGATATAGGGTGTGGGAATAAAAGTACCATTTCAGTCTTTGCAGATGATGCCAAGCTATGCAATGGAAGAACGTCCTTACAAGCCGACCTCAATACACTGTTTAACCACCCGGAAAGATTTGCCCCCTTAATGACCAGGCCATTTTTTGCAATATGGCACTGCATCGTTTTAACTGACAATTGCACGGTCATGCCGTGCTATACCCAAACAAAATTGACGTCCTTTTTTTCCCACAAATAGAGATTTCTTTTGGTGGTACTTGATCACCTCTGCGGTTTTTATTTTTTGCGCCATATACAAAGAGCAACAATTTTGAAAAACATTTTTTTTTACTTCTTGCTTAAATGCGTATCCAAAAAAAATATTAAAAAACGCATTTATTCACCAGTTTAGGCTGATATATATTCTTCTACATTTTTTGGTAAAAAAATTTGCAACAGGCGTATATTGATTGGTTTGTGCAAACGTTATCGCATCTACAAACTATGGGATAGATTTAGGGACTTTTTTTTTTTTTATTGTTTTTACTAGTAAAGGCGGTGATCTGCGATTTTTAGTGGTACTGCGATATTGGGGCGGAAAAATCTGACCCCAAATGACACTTTTTGGGGATCAGTGACATTAATACATTGATCAGTGCTATAAAAATGCACTGATCAATGTAAAAATGACACTGGCAGAAAAGGGGGTTAACACTAGGGGGCGATCACAGGGTTAACTGTGTTCCCTAGGTGTGTTCTAACTGTAGGGGGGATGGGCTGGCTGGGACATGAGAGAGATCACTGTTCCCGATCACTGGGAACAGTAGATCTCTGTCATGTCTCCTGTCAGAATGGGGATCTGCCTTGTTCACAAAGGCAGATCCCCATTCTGCCTCTGTACTAGGCGATCGCAGGTCAGCGGCGGACATTGAGTCCACCCGACCCGCTTCCACGAGCGTATGTCGCCTGCTATTGCGCCTGCACGAACCGCCATACAGCTAGGGCGATTTGCGCAGGAGAGCCAAAATGCCGCTGTATAACGGCGGCTGGTCGGCAAGTGGTTAATTGGGCAACTATATGGCAAATGAGGTTTAGAGCCCTTTCACACCGAGCTGCCCCCGGCGTCAGCGGTAAAGCGGTGCTATATTTAGCTCTGCTTTACTGTTGTTTTAGCAGCGCTATTTGGACGCTAACGGGGTGGTTTTAATCCCCCGCTAGCGGCCGAACAGGGATTAAATCCACCCGCAAAACGCCGCTGGTATCGCAGCCCTGCCCCATTGATTTCAATGGGGAGCAGCGGTGGAGGAGCGCTGAGTTCACCGCTCCAAAGAAGCTGCTGGCAGGACTTTTTCTGACGCCCTGCCAGCGCACTGCTCCAGTTCATGGAGCAGCTGTTTTAGGGCCTTTTGCTTGCGCTATTTTTAACGCTATAGCACCTGCAAAACGCTCCAGTGTGAAAGGGGTCTTAATGTTGGTAAATGTAAAGTTATGCGCTTGGGGGCTAAGAATATGCATGCATCATACATACTAGGGGGAGTTCAACTGTGGGAATCAATGATGGAGAAGGATCTGGATGTTTTGGTAGATCATAAGCTTAATAATAGCATGCAATGCCAAGTTGCAGTTTCCAAAGCCAGCAAAATTCTTTCTTGTATTAACCACTTGCTTACTGGGCACTTAAACCCCCCTCCTGCCCAGACCAATTTTCAGCTTTCAGCGCTGTCACACTTTGAATGGCAATTGCGCGGTCATGCTACACTGTACCCAAATTAAATTTTTATCATTTTTTTTTCCCATAAATAGATCTTACTTTTGGTGGTATTTGATCACCTCTGGGTTTTTTATTTTTTGTTAAAAAAAAAAAATGAAAAAAGACAAATTTTGAAAAAAAAATCCAAAACCGTTTTATATTTTGTTATAAAATTTTGCAAACAGGTCATTTTTCTCCTTTATTGATGTACGCTGATGAGGTTGCACTGATGGGTACCGATAGGCTGCATTGAGAAGCGGCACTGAGGGGTGGCACTGAAAGGGGTTGATAGGTGGCACAAATAGCTGGCACTGATAGGTGGCAGTGATGGGCACTGGTAGATGACACTGATAGGCAGCACTGCTTAGTGGCACTGATGAGGCATTGATTGGCACCACTGGTGGGCATTGATAGGTGACACTTCTGGGCATTGATTGGTGGCACTGATTTACACTGTGTGGGCACTGGCAGGTGCTACTGGTTGGCACAGATGATGTGGCTGTGCCTCTTCCTCTTCAGAACCGATGTCCCTTAACAGAAATTGGTGATCTGCTGTCAGCGTGAGGAGAAAAAAAGAGATTACTGATCTTTTACTGATTACTGTCATTGGCTGACAGCTGATCACGTGGTAAGGGGTCGGGATCGGCCCCTTACTCCGATTTGTTATCAACCGAGTCTCATTGACTCAGTGATCACAGCGCGTGGGGAGCGAGCAAAGGGGAGGATGTCTATTGACAGCCATCCGGCAATGTAGGTCCACGCTGTAGCTGTCATTCGGCTATAGCACGGATGGGAACAGGCTGGTGACGTCATAAGGGGCGGGGTCACCAGATGACATCACCCGGTGACCACGCCCCATGCCTATATAAGTCGTTGCTCACCACGCACACGGTATTACAGCGGGAGAGAGCGTTGAGTCAACATCGGAAGAACATGATAGAGAAGACCGGGCCAAAGCTAGCAAAAGAGCAGAAGATAGCGGAAAAGCCCGGCAGAAGAACAGGAGAAGAGGCCGGAGAGAGCGGAGAAGTAGGAAGAGACCCCCGTAGCTACCTAATAAATTACTTTAAAAACATGTCTAGTGTGTTTTTTTTTTACACTTTTTTCCCCCAGGTGAATGGGTAGGGGTACGATGTAGGGGGTGGGGGGCCAGGATCTGGGGTCCCGGATTCCGATAAGCCCCCTGCCTGCAGCCCCCGACAGCCAACGGCCAGGGTTGTTGGGAAGGGGCCCTTGTCCTCATCAACATGGGGACAAGGTGCTTTGGGGTGGGGGGGCGCAGGGCCCCCCTCCCCCAAAGCACCCACCCCCCATGTTGAGGGCATGCGGCCTGGGGCGGTTCAGGAGGAGGGGTGCTCGCTTGTCCCCAACCCTTTTCCTGACCGGCCAGGTTGCATGCTCGGATAAGGGTCTGGTATGGATTTTGGGGGGACCACCACGCCATTTTTTCGGCGTAGGGGGTTTCCCTTAAAATCAATACCAGACCGAAGGGCCTGGTATGCTCTTGGAAAGGGAACCCATGCCAGTTTTTTATTTAAAATTTGGCGTGGAGTTCCCCTCAAGATCATCAGAGCACAAATCGCATGCCAAAGTCGGATCATGCAAGACGGCGATCCGATTTCAATGATAGTCAATGGGCTGAAGTAGGATCAAAGTTGGACCAAAGTGGTACAGGGAGCATTTTCAAAGTCGGACCGACTTGTGTCGGACCAGTTAAGACGACTCCCATAGGGAAACATTGATTTTCACACGTCATGCAACATGAGCTCCCAATGTCGGAGCGTTTGTCGCACCAGTGTGAACCTGCCCCATACCCCTAACTAAAATCTAGTAGAACCAATTGCCTTCGGAAGTCACCTAATTAGTAAATATAGTGCACCTGTGTGTAATTTAATCGCAGTATAAATACAGCTGTTCTGTGAAGTTCAGAGGTGTGTTAGAGAACCTTAGTGAACAAACAACATCATGAAGGCCAAGGAACACACCAGACAGGTCAGGGATAAAGTTGTGGAGAAGTTTAACTGCTTGCCAACCGCTCTATAGCCGAATGACAGCTACAGCGCGGCTCAATAACTCTGGGAGGGCGTACATTGACGTCCTCCCAGAATCCCACTCTCGCACGCATCCGGGAATATCAATGACCGCCTTTTCCAGGGCGCATCACGGTAAATGGCCGCTGATAGCGGCCGTTTACCACGTGATCGCTCTGTCAAATGACAGAGCGATCACTTGTAAACAAACCGGCGTCAAGTCCGGTTCCCCTCTCCCCTCTCTGTACAGATTGGTACAGAGAGGGGAGAGATCAGTGGCAGCAGCACTGTGGGCTGGATGTGTAGAGCCCACAGCGCTGATATGTGCCCATTCCATCCATCCTTCCATCCATACTCAGCCATCCATGTTCAGCATACTCATCCATCCATGCTCACCCATCCATACCCAGCATACTCATCCATCAATCCATGCTCACCCATCCATGCTCAGCATACTCATCCATCCATGCTCACCCATCCATACTCAGCATACTCATCCATCCATCCATGCTCAGACATCCATGCTCAGCATACCCATCCATACTCAGTATACTCATCCATCCATCCATGCTCAGCTATCCATACTCAGCCATCCATCCATGCTCAGCCATCCCATTCACCCCCAACCATAATTAGCCGTACCCAGCCATACTCAGCCGTAGGGATGAGCTTTCTGTTCGGGTCGAACATGAGTTCATCAAAAAACGAACATTATGGGCCGTTCGCGACAAATTCGAGCGGCCCGTAATGGCCCATAATGCACTGCGGGAGCGCAGTGCATTGCTGTCTGATTGGCCAAGCATGCACTATGACCCGCATGCTTTGGCCAATCACAGTGCCATCAGCAAAGAGAGCCATAATTGGCCAAAGGCAGGGTGCCTTTGGCCAATTATGGCTCAGGGGGTTAAGTCCACGCCCCACACTATATAAGGCCGCCTGCATGTCGGCCCTGTGTAGTGTGTTGCTGGCGTTGACCGAGAGAGTGTCATTTCATTTAGATTGAGTAGGCAGGCGATTCAGTTAGCTGCAGTGTATTTATTATATATATACATCCAGGCTTGTGTATATATATATATGTGTGTGTGTATATATATATATATATATATATATATATAATGTATTTATGTGTATATATTCACACTGTATCCAGTTTAGCTAGATCTGACTGCAGTCCGTTCCTGGTGTACTGTAAGAGAACTGTTGTGTTCCGGGTTCACTCACGCGTGCATAATGGATTCTTTGTATCGCAGATGTGCCAATGTGCGTGCGCAAGGGAATGTGCGCGCCCACGTGCCCCTTTGGCGCCAGATGGCCTATTTAAAGGGTACACTGACTGTAAACAGATGCTGACTGATCTTCAGCTGTTCCTGTACCAGTACCCTGTGTTTGCTTGTCTGCCTGATATCCGTTGCTGAACCCTTGGCTTCCCCTGACCTTGCTTCTGGACTCTCCCTCATCCTTGATTACTGGTTCCTGATTCCGGCTTCCTATTTGACCCTGCTCCTGCCTGATGATTTGGTACCTTGCTGCCCGCCTGCTTCTGAACCCGGCTATTCCTGTGACTTCACTCTTGTCTCCTGTTTGGCTCCAAGCTGCCTGCCAAGTTGCTGTATCTCCGCTCCTGCGATCTGCTGCGACTTCCTGCATACCCAAAGTCGCATCATCTGCCTCAAGCTTCCTGGGCTACATCTGCAGGCACTCGTGTTCCTCCTTTCCTTTGGGTCCTTCTGTTCCCACTCTCAGCGGGACCCAGGTTGGAGATACAAGGGAGGCCAACCTCGTCACTTCAGACTCCGATAAGGTACGTGACGGCATCAGTCAGCCAGCAATGGAGTCTGAAAGGGAGGCCTCGCCTGTTATGGACATCTGCTGAGCAATTTCTGCACTAGCTCATACTGTACGGAATCTCCAAGAGGACCTGTGCCAGATAGAAGATCGTCTACCGAACCTGCTTGATGTTTCATCTGCCTTTACCCACCTTGCTCTTGTGAATGCTTCTGTGCAAACTGACTTTTGCCTGCTCAGTGAAACCTCTCTGCCTCCTGAACCCAGAGTACCCTTGCCTGAGCATTTTTCAGGGGATCGCAAACTGTTCCGCACTTTCCAAAATGCCTGTGAACGTTATTTTTCCTTGTTACCCCGAACCTTCTCATCCGAGAGTATTAAAGTGGAATTTATCATTACACTCCTACGAAATGAACCACTCTCCTGGGCTCATCGTCTTAGAGAACATCATGATCTGGCCTTGTCTACCGCTGACTCCTTTTCAGCCATTTCCCAAATCTATGCTGACCCCTTCCTCCAACAGACTGCTGAATTTACACTTGGTAAACTCCAACAAGGCTTGAGATCCGTAGAAGACTATGTAACTGATTTCCGTGTCTGGAGTTTAGATACGCAGTGGAATAAAGCCGCTCTACATCATCAATTTCGTCTTGGACTCTCTGACACATTAAAAGACGAACTTGTCCGAATAGGAGTACCATCATCCCTGGAAGATCTGATCCATCTTGCTATCCAAATCGACCGTCAACTGCGTGAAAGGCAATCTGAGAAAGCTAGTACCAAGCCATCTACTTCCTCTGGAGTTTTTGCTTCTGTTTCTACAGTCACGTCCAGATTACCAAGGGGACCCCACAAGAATAAGGAGCACCTTGAGTCTCCCCGCAGAAGCTTTCTAAGACCACCACAGTCTTCCTCCGAACGCCTCCGGCGACTACATAACAGACTATGCTTTTACTGCGGAGGAGCAGGTCATTTCGTTCAGGCTTGTCCCATAAGACCTGCCAAGCCCACTCCTACTTCACCTCACATGATGCATCTTCCTGGGAGGGATTTGCTACATCTCCCTCTTTCGCTCCAGTTTCAGTTGCCAGGGAGGACTATTCCTGTAACCGCAATTATAGACTCAGAAGCCTGCAGTTGTTTTGTGGACTCAGCCTTTGTCACTTTACATCAACTTCCTGTATGCATCAAAAGGCAGGAATTTACTGTGCATCTTGCAGATGGCTCTGGTCTCAAGTCTGGGCCTGTTACACAAGAGACTGTACCCATTCTCTGCCACACTTCTTCGGAACATCAGGAACTGCTCCGTTTGGATGTCATAACTTCCCCCATGTTTCCTGTTATCCTGGAGTTACCTTGGCTGAGGGCCCATAACCCTCATATTGACTGGCTCACCGGAGATATCTCCTTTTCCTCTAATTATTGTCAGAGACATTGCTACCCGGAAAAGTTTGCTAATCCTGCTCCTCTCCTCAGCATCCACTCGGACCCCGAAACTATGAAGTTAGTACTCGTAGTTTATCATGAATTCCTGGATGTATTTAATAAAAAGAATGCAGAGAGCTTACCTCCCCACCAGACTTACGATTGTCCCATTGAACTTTTACCAGGGGCAGAGATTCCTTTCGGACGAATTTACCCTCTCTCGGAACCCGAACTAGAGGCCTTACGCAAATACATAGATGAAAGTCTAGAAAAAGGTTTTATTCGGGCCTCTTCCTCTCCAGCAGGGGCCGGTATCTTTTTTGTGGAGAAAAAAGATCACTCCCTGAGGCCCTGTATTGATTATCGTGATCTTAACAAAATAACTATCAAAAAACGGTACCCACTTCCCTTAATTCCTGAGTTGTTCCAGAGACTGCGTGGAGCACGAGTCTTTTCCAAGCTAGATCTGAGAGGTGCCTACAATTTGGTGCGAATCAGGAAGGGAGATGAATGGAAGACTGCCTTCAGGACACGTTTTGGGCATTTTGAATACCTAGTCATGCCCTTCGGTCTCTGCAATGCCCCAGCCACCTTTCAGTACTTGGTAAATGATGTTTTTCGGGACTTCCTTGATCTGTTCATCATTGTCTATCTCAATGATATTCTTATCTTTTCTGACTCAATCGAGGTCCACCGTACCCATGTGAAGAAGGTTTTGAGTAAACTTCGTGAACACCACCTCTACGCCAAGGCTGAAAAGTGCGATTTTGAAAAACAGACAATACAATTTCTGGGACTTGTCATCTCCGCTGATGGGATCTCCATGGATCCCCAGAAAGTCGCTGCTGTCTTGGAATGGCCAGCTCCTACAGACCGGAAGGCGGCAAAGGTTTGTGGGATTCGCTAATTTCTATAGGAAATTCATTAAGAACTTTTCTGGCATTATCTCTGCTATTACCCTTTTGACTAAACAGCATGTTCCTTTCTGGTGGAGTACTGAAGCACAAACATCTTTTGAGCAGTTGAAAGCTTTGTTCACCTCAGCCCCCATCTTAAAGCATCCTGATCCTTCCTTACCCTACATTCTGGAGGTAGACGCCTCTGAAGTCGCAGTGGTAGCCATATTATCGCAGCGACAGGGTCCTAAGTCTCTACTCCATCCTGTGGCGTTCTTCTCCAAGAAATTAAATCCATCTGAGAAAAATTATGATGTAGGGGACCGGGAACGGTTGGCCATTAAAGCTGCCCTCGAGGAGTGGCGTTACCTGTTAGAAGGTGCTCTGCACCCTATACTCCTCTTCACCGACCACAAGAACCTTGAGTATTTGAGAACAGCTAAAAGACTTAGACCTCGGCAGGCAAGATGGGCATTGTTCTTCTCCCACTTCACATTCCACATAACTTTCCGCCCTGGTTCAAAGAATGGGAAACCAGATGCGCTGTCGCGCATGTTCCATGATCCTGTTCGTCCCTCGGAAGCAGACACCATTTTACCGGCCAAAAACTTTCTTCTTCTCCAAACCAATCTGACGTCCCAAAGCAGAGCTGAGTTGTTGGAGCATCCCCCTTCCCAAGACTTATCCCTTCAGCTAAAGGACGGGCTCTATTACCATAAGGAACAGGTCTTTGTCCCGGAGCAGTTTAGAGTTTCTGTCCTGAAGCGGTGCCACGATCATCCTTTGGCGGGCCATTTTGGGATCCACAAGAGTATCAACCTAATTTCCCGTTCTTTCTGGTGACCAGACTTGATTCAGGACTGTAAAAGATATGTCAAATCCTGTGTGACTTGTCAACGCAATAAGACTGATCGAGCCAAGACTTGGGGCCTATTAGAATGTCTTCCTGTGCCTAAGAAACCATCGAGCATGATATCCATGGATTTCATTGTTGAACTTCCCCCCCCTTCTGAGAACTTTACCACCATATTTGTCCTGGTTGATCGCCTGACTAAGATGGCACACTTTTTACCCATGCAAGGAACCCCTTCTGCCACAGAGACTGCTTCCATGTTCATCCGAGAGATAGTGAGGCTACATGGTATCCCCGACAATATCACTTCTGATCGAGGGGTACAGTTCACTTCTAGATTTTGGAGATCTCTCTGTGAAGCCTTGAACATCGAGCTCCGTCTGTCCACTGCTTACCATCCTCAAACTAATGGACAGACGGAGAGAACCAACCAGACTTTGGAGCAATATTTGCGTTGCTTCTCCTCTTTTTCACAGAACGATTGGTCACCTCTGCTTCCGCTAGCGAAATTTGCATACAACAATTCCATCCAATCTGCTACCAAGCAAACACCCTTTTTCGCCAATTATGGATACCACCCTTCCTTTTTGCCTGAATTACCCGTGGAATCTGCTGTGCCTGCTGTCCAAGACAGATTGAGTTTATTCAACGCCAACAACAAATTGCTTCAGGACACCATCTCTAAGGCTCAGGCTAACAACAAAAGAATTTTTGACAGGAAAAGGAGGGGTAACTTGAATCTGAAACCAGGAGACAAGGTTTGGCTATCCACTGCTAATTTGAAACTTAAGTGTCCCTCCAAGAAACTTGGTCCAAAATACCTGGGGCCCTTTCCTGTAAAGAGAAGGATCAACTCTGTGGCCTTTGAACTTATCCTACCAAAGAACCTCAAAATTCAACCTGTTTTTCATATTTCTTTGTTGAAAACATCAGTGCCCAATCCCTTTACCAACCAGGATCCGGGAAACCCTCCTCCACTGCTCGTTGAGGGCAGTGAAGAGTTTGAAGTAGAACCCGTTCTCGACTGTAGAACCAGGAATGGCCTAACACAGTTTCTGATTAAATGGAAGGGCTATGGCCCTGAGGACAATTCTTGGGAACCAGCTTCTAATGTACATGCCCCGCAAAAGGTACAAGCATTTTTTCAGCACCATCCAGAGAAGAAGCCCCTGAGGGGCATCAGGAGGCTGCCTGTAAGGAGGGGGCAATGTAAGAGAACTGTTGCGTTCCGGGTACACTCGCGCGTGCATGCGGGATTCTTTGGATCGCAGATGCGCGTGCGCAAGGGTATGTGCGCGCCCGCGGGTGCACGTCCGCACGCCTCTTTGGCGCCAGACGGCCTATTTAAAGGGTACGCTGACTGTAAACAGATGCTGACTGATCTTCAGCTGTTCCTGTATCAGTACCCTGTGCTTGCTTGTCTGCCTGATATCCGTTGCTGAACCCTTGGCTTCCCCTGACCTTGCTTCTGGACTCTCCCTCATCTTTGATTACTGGTTCCTGATTCCGGCTTCCTATTTGACCCTGCTCCTGCCTAATGATTTGGTACCTTTCTGCCCGCCTGCTTCTGAACCCGGCTATTCCTGTGACTTCGCTCTTGTCTCCTGTTTGGCTCCAAGCTGCCTGCCAAGTTGCTGTATCTCCGCTCCTGCGATCTGCTGCGACTTCCTGCAGACAAAGTTGCATCATCTGCCTCAAGCTTCCTGGGCTACATCTGCAGGCGCTCGTGTTCCTTCTTTCCTTTGGGTCCTTCTGTTCCCACTCTCAGCGGGACCCGGGTTGGAGATACAAGGGAGGCCGACCTCGTCATTTCAGACTCCAATAAGGTACGTGACATGTACTCTTTCTAAAATACTTCAGGCAGGCAGGTGATTCAGCCGGCCGCCGATATACATAAATAGCCGAGTGTACTCGGCTAGGCTCGGCTAGTTCCTCTCACAGTCACGCCCAGTCCCGCACTATGATGGACATAACACAGGTACTAGGCTATGCGCCTCCATCAACCTCACCCGTCCCGCCAGTCCCAGAGAGGGCCCTCCCCAGTCCCCCGCCACCAGGAGGCGGAAATAAAAGCCCAACCCAGTGTGGCGAGGTTTCCCTCTGCTCAGCTAACCACTGTAACCCTAAATCCGGGCAGTGCAACAAGTAACATAAATGATTGCAGCCTGGCATCAAGGAGGCATTAGGTAGTTATGGAACCAAAGAGAGAATGAGAGGTAGAGGTATAAGATTAGAGGGGTAAAAAGGAGGAGGGGGTAGAAGGGTGGGGAAAGGAGAGGGAGAGATGTGGAGCAAACCTTTTAGTCTGAAAAGGTCTTGTAGATCTGTGCCGAGCGAGTTCTGGCATTATTGCCATTATCTAAACAGGATCTCAGGGATGGTTCTGCTAACTCCAGTAGAGCCAAGTCTAAGTTAGAGGTTACATGATATGGGTCAGACATATAGTCCTTCCATGGTCCCCATATGGCTTCAAAACGTTCCACCTTCCCCTTACAGGTCGCTATCCAGTGCTCGGCCTCCCTAATATCGTTTACTTTTTTGATCCAGTCTTCCCTTGAAGGGACCCTGGATGGTTTCCAATAAATTGGGAGAAGGCATCTAGCCGCATTTAAAAGGTGTGGTAGGGCACTTTTTTTGTATCCCCTAATCGGTATCCGGGGGACATGCAGGAGGAAGTAGGCCAGAGACAGAGGGATATCGAGATCTAGAATTTCTCTTATTAGAGATTTAATATCTGCCCAATATGGCTTGATCAGAGGACACTCCCACCAAATGTGAAGGAGTGTACCTCTGTGGCCACATTCCCTCCAGCATTGATCCGACACCGAGGGGTAGATACGAGCTAAATCAGCCGGTACTCTGTACCAGCGTGACAAAATCTTGTAATTTGTTTCTTGGGTTTTGGATTCCATAGAGCTTGAGTGAGTGAGCTGGTAGAGGTGTGTCAGTTGGGATGTGGAAAAGTCAAGCTTCAAGTCCTTCTCCCATGCCCGTATGAACGTTGGTCTAAGGTTGTCAGTGGTGGTGCTTGCTTAGTAAGCGATACATTTCAGAAATCATGTGTGGGTTCGGCTCTTCTTCTACGAAAAATTGTTCGAAGGGAGTAAGAGTGAAGGTGTCTCTTATAGAGTGCCTGTGGACTTCGAAGAAGTGGTGGAGCTGCCTATACCTCCAGAAGTTCATTCTGGAGCCCCCATGTCTAGTCTGCAGGGATTCAAAACTCATCAGCTTACCATTGCTCATTAGTTTTCCGCAACTGGCGTCACCATCATCCACCCAAGGGCCGTAAAAAGCCATTTGCTCACCTGGCGGAAACCACAGGAACTCCCCTAACTGTGCCAGCGGGGACATGGGAGGAGATAAATTTAAAACCGAATTCATCTTGTCCCAAGTGGAAAGAGCGTGAGTCGTCAGTGGGGAGGTAGCATCTGACAGCCCTCTATATTCACGGGGCAGCCATGGTGCATAGGCTAAATTCGTTCCTGCTAGCCATTTTTCCAGGGAGACCCAGAGCTTGGATTGGGTGTGGAAACGCCAGTTGAGGATTTTCTGGAGAGCGATGGCACTATAGTATTTCAAAATGTCTGGGATCCCCAGGTCTCCTGTCAGTTTTGGATGTTTCAGTGTCTTCATGGCTATTCTGGGTTTCCGTGCATTCCACACAAATCCAGTTAGTATGCTATTAATCTGGGAGAAGAAGTTTCTAGGCAGGGGGATTGGTATCATTTGTAGAAAAAAAGTATGTGGGGCAGAATATTCATTTTTATTATGTTAATGCGGCCTATCCATGTAAAAACGGTCTTGGTCCAGTGAGAGAGGGGTAGAAAAGTTTTATAGTATAACCCGGTGTACCCATCCGGTCCAGGGCTCTTCCCTTTGGGAAGGGATTTCACTACCAATTCAATCTCCCTAAAGCAAATCGGAAGTTCGAGGTCGGTACATTGATCTACACTCAAAGGTGGGATGCCAGCCAAGACTAAATAATCATGGATGGCAGCAGACCTGGGTGTCTGAGCATCTAAAGGGTAAGCAGGAGTCAAGTTATAAAGTCGTGTGTAGTAGTCTTGAAACCCTGAGGCAATTTTAGAAGACTGGACCGAGATGTTGCCAGATGGGGAGCGGAGTTTTTGTATATAAGTCTGAGCGTGCTTCTCGCGAAGGGCCCTAGCAAGCATACGGCCGCACTTATTGCCATGCTCGTAATATTTGTGCGACAAGTGCCTGGCTTGTTTGCGTGTCTGCCGATACAGCAGACGTAGAAACAAGTTTCTCAAGTCAGTCAGCCTCTGCAGTGCCTCAGGGCCCCCATTTTGTTTATGTTTAAGTTCTGCTTCCTGTAGAGCAGCCAGCACCCTGTCAAAATCTGCCTGAAGCATCTTTTTAAGTTTGGCACCCAAGGATATTAATTTCCCTCTGACTACTGCCTTGTGGCCCTCCTACACTATGCCCGTGCTGAGGTCTTCAGTGACATTTTCTTTGAAATAATTTGTGATGGCCTCTGACACTTTGGCAACCGCCGATGTATCGTTCAACAGGTTTTCGTTCAGCCTCCACGTCCAAGCTCCACAGGAGCTGGATGGGAGTATGAGGGTCACCCCTATTGGTGCATGATCAGATAGTGTAATATTCCCAATGGACGCGGACTGCAGGAGCTCCAATGTGGGGCGGTCCACATATATATGATCTATGCGGGTATATACATCGTGGACAGCTGAGTGATAGCTGAAGTCTCTCTCCACAGGGTGGAGGACCCTCCAATTATAAAGTAGCAAGTGAGATTGAAAGGACTTTCGGAAATGCTTAAGAAAGGTGTAAGAGTATGAATGGCTAGTGCTAGAGGTGTCTATTAAAGGGTCCAGGCTAACATTAAAGTCCCCCCCCCGAGGATGACAAATCCTTCCTTAAATTCTGCTCTGCTACAGTTCGAGGGTATTGTCTATGAAAGTAAGTTGGTTAGAGTTAGGCGCATAGATTGAGGCGAATGTGTACCTTCTCCCCACTATGATACCTTTCAGGAAAATGTAGCGGCCCAGTGGGTCTATTTTGCTATCCGAAAGTTGGAAAGGACAAGTCCTGTGAATCGCAATCGTAGTGCCTTTAGATTTAGAGGTAGGGGAGGTACTGTGGAACCATTGAATAAGTGGGTAGGTAATCTAGGCAAGGAATGATGGGTAAAATGGGTTTCTTGTAAGAAGACCACTTGGGCCTTTAACTTCTTAAGTTCCCACCATAATTTATTAATTTTCCCAGGGGAAGGCCTCTTATGTTATAAGATATTACCTTAAGTGTAGACATCAGGAGTCAGGTAGCAGGAAGGTTGTCGAATGGTCCAACTCGCCTGGCGCAGAATCTGAAGAGGTGAAGTGCTCCTGGGTATGGAGGGAGTTGATGGATGGGGGGGAAGAAGAGGGAAAAGCAAGTGAAGAAAGAGCATAGAGAGTTAACTGTTATGCCGCGTACACACGGTCGGACTTTCTATCCTACTTGGTCCGGCACACTTTCCGACGGACTTTGTCCGCCAGGTGCGCCGGACTTTAAAACGAACGGACTTGCCCACACACGCCGGGATTTTCCGGCGGGCTAAGTCCGCCCGTCTTTCCGACGGACTTTCGCCGGAGTTCCGGCGGACTTTCAGAATGAACGGACTTGCCCACACACGGACAAGTCCGTTCATTTTGAACGTGACTCAGGTGCGACGGGACTAGAGAAGGATGTCAATCTTGCCGCTTTTATCGGCGAGATTGACACCTTGCTAGCCCCGTCGCGGGGCATACCAGGCCCTTAGGTCTGGTATGGATTATAAAGGGGAACCCCGCTACGCCGAAAAAACGGCGTGGGGTCCCCCTAAAATCCATACCAGACCCCGATCCGAGCACGCAGCCTGGCCGGTCAGGAAAGGGGGTGGGGACGAGCGAGCGCCCCCCCCCCCTCCTGAACCGTACCAGGCCGCATGCCCTCAACATGGGGGGTGGGTGCTTTGGGGGAGGGGGGCGCCCTGCGCCCCCCCCCCAAAGCACCTTGTCCCCATGTTGATGAGGACAAGGGCCTCTTCCCGACAACCCTGGCCGTTGGTTGTCGGGGTCTGCGGGCGGGGGCTTATCGGAATCTGGGAGCCCCCTTTAATAAGGGGGCCCCCAGATCTCGGCCCCCCACCCTATGTAAATGAGTATGGGGTACATGGTACCCCTACCCATTTACCTAGGAAAAAAGTGTAAGTAATAAAACACACTACACAGGTTTTTAAAATATTTTATTAAACAGCTCCGGGGGGGGATCTTCCTCCGGCTTCGGGGGTCTTCTTCCGGCTTCGGGGGTCCCTCCGCTTCATCTTCTCCCGGCGTCCGGTTGGTTCTTCTCCGCTCTCCGGCCTCTTCTCCCGGTGTCGCAGGTCTTCGGCCGGCCCCTCCGCTCTCTTCATGTAGCTCTATTGCGAGCGGAGGTCCGGACTTCTTGGCTTCTTGGCTTCTTGGCTTCTCTTCTCTTCTCTTCCCCCAGATGTTGACACGACGCTCTCTCCGGCTGGACTGGTCTCTGAGGGCTGCGTTGTGACTTATATAGGCGGAGACCCCGCCCCCATATGATGTCACAGTCCCTGGGCATGCTGGGACTGTGACGTTTTAGGGGGCGTGGTCGACCACGCCCCCTAAAACGTCACAGTCCCAGCATGCCCAGGGACTGTGACATCATATGGGGGCGGGGTCTCCGCCTATATAAGTCACAACGCAGCCCTCAGAGACCAGTCCAGCCGGAGAGAGCGTCGTGTCAACATCTGGGGGAAGAGAAGAGAAGAGAAGCCAAGAAGCCAAGAAGCCAAGAAGTCCGGACCTCCGCTCGCAATAGAGCTACATGAAGAGAGCGGAGGGGCCGGCCGAAGACCTGCGACACCGGGAGAAGAGGCCGGAGAGCGGAGAAGAACCAACCGGACGCCGGGAGAAGATGAAGCGGAGGGACCCCCGAAGCCGGAAGAAGACCCCCGAAGCCGGAGGAAGATCCCCCCCCGGAGCTGTTTAATAAAATATTTTAAAAACCTGTGTAGTGTGTTTTATTACTTACACTTTTTTCCTAGGTAAATGGGTAGGGGTACCATGTACCCCATACTCATTTACATAGGGTGGGGGGCCGAGATCTGGGGGCCCCCTTATTAAAGGGGGCTCCCAGATTCCGATAAGCCCCCGCCCGCAGACCCCGACAACCAACGGCCAGGGTTGTCGGGAAGAGGCCCTTGTCCTCATCAACATGGGGACAAGGTGCTTTGGGGGGGGGGCGCAGGGCGCCCCCCTCCCCCAAAGCACCCACCCCCCATGTTGAGGGCATGCGGCCTGGTACGGTTCAGGAGGGGGGGGGGGCCGCTCGCTCGTCCCCACCCCCTTTCCTGACCGGCCAGGCTGCGTGCTCGGATCGGGGTCTGGTATGGATTTTAGGGGGACCCCACGCCGTTTTTTCGGCGTAGCGGGGTTCCCCTTTATAATCCATACCAGACCTAAGGGCCTGGTATGCCCCGCGCTCGCCGCAATAGGAAGATTTGTTTTTCCTATTGCAGCGAGCGCGAGATGCAATACCATCCCCTCGTGTCGTATTTGGTCCGTCGGACCAGCCTACACACGAGCGGGCTTTCCGTCGGACCAGCACACACACGAGCGGACTTTCCGCCCGAAACTGAGTCCGACGGAAAGATTTAAAACATGTTTAAAATCTAGGTCCGGCGGGCTTTTGGGAAGAAGTCCGCCGGAAAAGTCCGCCGCCGCCCACACACGGGCGGATTGTCCGGCACACTCTGGTCCGCCGGACCAAGTATGCCGGAAAGTCCGACCGTGTGTACGCGGCATTAGAGTAAAACATTGTAACATAGCATTAGCAGTGTCTGTAAGCAAAACATCTGTATGCTAGGTGTGAGGTCCTCCCCAACAGAGGGGGGGGGGGGGGGGGGCAAACCTTAACCTATTGTCCCAATTGGGGACTATACCCAACAAAGGGTAGCTTACGTGGGGGAACGTGAGCCTACGCACGGGGGGAGACAGAAAGCCCCGTCTCCGACCACCGCATCTTATAGGGTGTTGGGAGTTGGAAAGGGGGATATGATCTGTAAGGAAAAGCAGAAGTTCACCCAACTCCTATTAGGGATCAAAGTGAAAAAATAAAGGAGTCCTATCTGCGTCTCAAGTATGGTCTGCAAAGTTCAGCTGACTGGGGTCCGGAGGTAATAGTGAAGCTATCTCCAAGGGATCAGGGCTCTATCAAGGGCAGTCCCAAAGTTCAGACCGGAGTATCCCATCTCCCGGGTCAGGCTTAAGAAAGGGGAGCGTGACAAAAGATAGGTACAGGATCTTCTCCAATCAGAGATAGGAAGAGTCAATGGTCACCATATGGACACAGAAGGACCACAACTTCATTCTCAGGTAGTGGAAGGGCCCACTAAAGGGTCTTGATTTTGATGTTGTCTGTCCCTCTTGCGATTCTTGCTTGTAGCCGTTGACCACTGAGGGGGAAGATTAATCCTATGAGCGTCGGATGGACCCCTCCAATCTGGAAAGTCCACGGGGTCTAGACCAAGGGAGGAAAGAAAATGTGGGAGGTCATCTTTGTTGCGTAGTGTGACTTGCCTTCCATCCTTAGTCACCTGCAGGAAAAAAGGAAAGCCCCAGCGGTATGGTAAACCAGCTTCCTGGATCGCCGTCAGGAGGGAGCGGAGAGCTCTGCGCTGCATGAGGGTGCGCTTGATTGTGTCTTGATAAAAAAATAAACGTGCACCATCAAAATCATAAAAGGGCTTGCTGCGCATTTTTTGCATAATGCGGTGCTTTAGGGTGTATTTGTGGAGTTTACAAATTATGTCTCTGGGGTTGTCCACGTCTTGCGATGGAGGTCTTAATGCCCTATGCGCCCGATCAATTTCTATGGGAGCTGAAGCTGATAGGCCCAATATATCTCTAAATATGTCCGTCAGCGTGGGAATGATATCCCTTGAGGCTGTAGCTTCTGGCAGTCCCCGAATCCTAATATTAGCGCTCCTGCTGCGATTTTCAGCATCATCAAGTTGACACAGTAGGGTTTCAATCTGTTGGTCCTGCCTTTGACATTTAGATTGCAGCAGAGCAATAGTGGGGAGAACCTCCTCCAGCTTTTCTTTTATGGATTCCACCCTGTTACCCAAATGGGAAGTGTCAGCCTTTAGTTGGGCAATATCCTCCGTGAAAGCTTTCTCTACCCTGCATGTGAAGCGTTCAAGATCCTCTTTAGTGGGCAGGGACATAATATAGCGCCTGATGTCTTCATCACTGAGGTAGTCAGAAACCTCAGAGCGACCATCTAGTGAAGCAAGGGAGGCACAGGGGGCCGAATCATTCACCGACCCTGGGGATGGAACCAGGGATGCTGGGGAAGCTGTCCCTTTCGTCGCCTGGACCGTGGCCGCTGCCGGCTGGGATGATTTTGTTGCTTTCTGGGCCTACCCGGTTGGCGCCATCTTGGAGGCCTCACGGCCTTGTCCCCGGGTCCCAGGAAAGTATGAATCCAGATGCCCCTGCCGCGATCTGTCGGTCCTTGCCGGTTGGGAGGACTGCCGCGATCGATGTGACATGGGGGGAGTCTGTAAAAGTGAGTATACCCCGTTTTTAAGCTGATTGTGTGCGGCGGTGGAGCGGAGCTGAGGCAATGCACGTCCTCACTCCTCCATAGCCAGGACACGCCCCCATGAGAAAAGGTATTTAAGGTGGCCAATTGCAAGTTGTTGTTCTCTTTGACTCTCCTCTGAAGAGTAGCAACATGGGGGCCTCAAAACAACTCTCAAATGACCTGAAAACAAAGATTGTTCTACATTATGGTTTAGGGGAAGGCTACAAAAAGTTATCGCAGAGATATAAGCTGTCAGTGTCCACTGTGAGGAACATAGTGAGGAAATGGAAGACCACAGGCACAGTTCTTTTTAAGGCCAGAAGTGGCAGGCCACATAAAATATTGGAGAGGTAAAGGCGAAGGATGGTGAGAATGGTCAAAAACAGCCAACGGACCACCTCCAAAGATCTACAACATCAACTTGCTGCAGATGGTGTCACTGTGCATCCTTCAACAATTCAGAGCACTTTGCACAGGGAGAAGCTGTATGGGAGAGTGATGCGAAAGAAGCCTTTTCTGCACACACGCCACAAAGGGAGTCGCTTGATTTATACAAACGCACATTTGGACAAGCCAGCTTCATTTTGGAATAAGGTGCTGTGGACTGATGAAACAAAGATTGAGTTATTTGGTCATAACAAGGGGTGTTATGCATGGCGGCCAAAGAACACAGCATTCCAAGAAAAACACTTGCTACCCACAGTAAAATTTGGTGGAGGTTCCATCATGCTGTGGGGCTGTGTGGCCAGTGCCGCTACTGGAAATCTGGTTAAAGTTGAGGGTTGCATGGATTCCACTCACTATCAGCAGATTCTTGAGAATAATGTAGAGGAATCAGTCACAAAGTTGAAGTTATGCCAGGGCTGGATATTTCAACAAGACAACGACCCAAAACACTGCTCAAAATCTATTCAGCATTTATGCAGAGGAACAAGTACAATGTTCTGGAATGGCCATCCCAGTCCCCAGACCCGAATATCATTAAACATCTGTGGGGTGATTTGAAGCGGGCTGTCCATGCTCGGCAACCATCAAACCTAACTGAACTGGAGATGTTTTGTAAGGAGGAATGGTTCAAAATACATTCATCCAGAATCCAGACACTCATTACAGGCTATAGGAAGCGTCTAGAGGCTGTTATTTCTGCTAAAGGAGGCTCTACTAAATATTGATGTGATTTTTCTGTTGGGGTGCCCAAATTTATGCACCTGTCTAATTTCGTTTTGATGCGTATTGCGCATTTTCTGTTAATCCAATAAACCTCATTTCATTACTGAAATATTACTGTGTCCTTCAGTTATTTGATAGATCAAAATGAAATTGCTGATCCAAACACCCAAATATTTATAAATGACAATCATGGAAATTGTCAGGGGTTCCTAAACTTTTGCATACGACTGTATATATCTACTACATTCTAGTCTGGCCAAGCCTGACTGCAGGCCATTCCTGGTGTTCATTTTCAGATACACTTTTAGGCAGGCAGGTGATCTGCAGTGCATTAAATATATACAGTCTCCTACATATATATATATATATATATATATATATATATATATCCACTGCATTCTAGTCTAGCCAAGCCTATATCTGACTGCAGGCCATTCCTGGTGTACTTTTTTTAGTAAACTTCAGGCGGTGTTTTCCGAATAAAATTTTACATGTGTGGAAGGCCACCAAGGAGAGGCAGACGCTCACAGGCCACTAAAAGAGGGCAAGCAGGCTCTGTGTCTACAGCCAACAGTGCTGGTCGTGGACACGGTGCATCCTCAGCACATGGCCGTGGAGCACGCTTGTCCTTTTTTGTCGTCAGCTGGCTGTGTTGATTCACAACATGCAGAAGAGTTAGAGTGGATAACTAAGCCGCCCTCATCCTATGTCAGCCAGGCTCAGAGTAGTTTGCCTGCCAATGCAGCTGCCAAAGCGGCCTATTCCATCGGCTCAATGTCATTTGTCAATTCTTTCCTAGCCCCACCATCATGCACAGAGGAGTCCCCCGAACTGTTCGACCACAGTGTCGAGTACATGCTGCAGAAGGATGTGGAGCGTTTTGAAGGCTCCGATGATGGTACCCAGGTTGAGGAAGGCAGTAACGTGAGCCCAGAGAGAGGGGGTGCCCAAAAGGGACAAGAAACTGGCAGTCATGTTCCCCCAGCTGCAGCATACTGCCAGGTTTGCTCCAGTGACGAGGAGGGAGGGGATGATGAGGTCACTGACTCTACGTGGGTGCCTGATATAAGAGAGGAGAAAAGGAAATAACCCCTCATGGAATGGTGGGACTTTGAAGGCAACGGAGTAAATAAAAGCAATTTTATTGGTACAAATATGCAAAAAAATACGTATAAGGAAAAATCTGTTACAATCACATAGAATGGTCAATTAACAATAAAATCAGGAATATACTGATGAGCGAACCAAATGTGTATTCATGTAGTCTTCCACCTGAACGCGTTTCGGGACTGCTAAAGGAGTCCCTTCATCAAGGGCAAATTGTAGGAGGATTTTACACTACATAACAAAACATGAAATAGCGTAATTAGAAATGAATGCATTGAACATATTTCCTGCATCTAACATCATTCTGTACATTTTAACAAAAAAAAAAAAAAAATTGCACATACCCAAGTATATTCAGGAAGGGAGGCTGACTGTCAGAGTAAAGTCTCGGGGGCAAAAACACACAGGACGCCAGGAATCCAAACAAGGAAACGAGCGTACATCTGGCCCCGCCTTCTCCACGCTGGTCCCAATGTGCCACCCCAGGAGAGAATTCCGGGAGTGGCAACACTATCCCGAAGGGGTCCAAAAAGCGAAGAGCCAGAGGAGGGGGGGGGGAATTATCTGAAAACACAAAGGAGAGGGGCCAAATAGGCTGGGGTATTGTAAAGAAGCAAAGAGCACCCATATGCTAAAAATGCATAGACGCAACGCATCATGCAGGTATGCGTACAGGCCGGGTGTAAAAAAAAAAAAAAAAACAATCTAAGTGTTCATAGCTTACCCCAATGTTGGTATATGAAGGATATGGTGATTGGGTGTAAATAGATGCCCCCAATGTGCGAGCGGGGGAACGAATGTCCCTTGAGAGCACAAGCAGCTCCAGAAGTTGTAAAAGATAGCAGCCTCATACAGTACAGAATCTGTAGGGTAATACAGGAGAAGGAAGAGCTTACTCACCAGCAAGACAGGAGTATTTGCTGTGTATTATGATATCTAATGTGCATAAACAGGAAAATCATCAGGGAAGGCACAATAGGAAACATACCACAATTGGAGGTTGCCAGAAAAACAACAGTGCTAACAAAGAGATGGAGGACAACATTACCGTGTCTGAGGTACTGTGTTGCAATATGATCGATAATCCTGCTTGTGCCGTCTCTAACCACCGCCGCCGAGCCGGACAGTGACGCCGACACGGCGTCCGGTGGTTAAATATAGAGGGGAAGAGGAAATTAGTGCGGTGCTGATTGGCGTCTGAGTTCCGCCAATCATACCGCCGCTCCAATCAGGGTGTAGACACCATGGAAACCCCACAACGCCGATCCACCTACAGACGCTGGGAAAGGGGATCCATGGTAACGCTGTGACGCCGCTCAGTCAATCGGTCAAATCCATTTTTAACAAACATTGGCACCTTCTACACTCTGACCCCACCCTACGTCCACATTTACCCGCACGACCAGCGATCACCTATCGGCGCACCAGTTCCCTGCGCGACCACTTGGTCCACAGTGAATTTGTTGGTGAATCGCGTGGGGATCCCTGTAAGAGGTTTGGAACATTCACATGTGGAGGATGTTCCATATGCAGATTTATGAATACACAACAGAACGTGACCCTCCCAAATGGGCATCCGTATAGACCACGCCACTTTTCAAACTGCAAGACTGAGGGTGTGATATATCTTTTAGTTTGCCAATGTCATCAATTCTATGTAGGTAAGACCAAAGAAAAATTCTCTTTGCGAGCCTCACGGCACATCACCGCCATGAGGAAAGCGAATCCAGAGCTCCCACTGGGTAGACATGTGGTGAATGTGCACCATGGTATCTTTCCCAATATTTATTTTTTAATTTTGGACAGAGTTCACCCCAGCCCGAGGGGTGGGGACTGGAACAAGGCCTTGCTACAGCGGGAAGCCCGTTGGATCATGGACCTTGCCGCCACCTCACCCCCCGGCCTAAATGATCACTTGAGTTTTAGACCCTTTTTAGAAGGTTTCTCTTCTGGGGTTTGTGAGAAAGATTTATAAGGTGTTGATTCGTAGGGTGCTGTTATGTCCCTCTTTGTTACCTTTTTAATATTTTCATATGTTACTTTTTTTTTTTTTTTTACCTCAATATATACAGGCTTATCATCACTTGAGGTACACTGTCGGTGCTACTCGGGGAACAACTTTTTTACCACAGCTCTGGCCCCTCTTTGTCTCGCCCGGCGCACGTGGGCCTCCCGGGATTTGCCGTCCCATGGGGGGCCTCCTTATGGGCGCCCGGAATATATTCGCGGGGTGGTTGGCGGCCAATGGCTGCCCTTCCATGCCTGCGGATCCGGTCGCCCCTCTATGCGTCGGTGGGCGGTTGCTGCATGACCCCTCACACAGTCCGCTGTGGGGGGGTGCCGTGCAGTTCCCGCCCAGGGTCCCACTGCCCCGACGGTGCCTATTCAGTAACCACCGAGGATACTAAGATATGAGGTTGATGGCCTCGTTTCATTTAGGTAGTTGTGCTTGTTTATCGCCTTTGCCCCTCCCCTTTCTATTTACCTACCCCTCCCTTTTTAAATCGTATGTAGCAATGTTCTCTCAGCGGCCCCCTTTGTGGATTGGGCTGCAGTGTTCGGGTTGTTATGTGCCCTGTCTAAATATTAGTTGACTGGGCGGAATGCCTCTGCGCAGTACAAAATATTTTACAGCGCACACATACAAGAATGACATTTCCTGCAGGGCTAGTTAAAAACACCTGAACACCTGAACATATTCAAAAAATACGGGGGTTTGGTCACACTATATGGTCATATAGTGCTAAGCCCACTTACTGCGACAAAGTACCCCGAATTAGTGGGTCCTACACTAGTAATAGAATGGAAGATCCTCTGTCTCAACCATGGGAGCTGAACTCCTCTATGTGGGAGAACTGAAAGGGATACATCCTAATCACTGGTGGCCACTAAATAGGAGGTAATGAGGAGGGGGAGGGGTGCTCCAGCCCAAAAACCTGGTCAGGGCCTATTACAACATACAAGTACATATTTGGGGGGCACACCATACAATGCATTTAAATTCAAGATGGTGCTGCTGTAAGACCTATAAACAGTACAAAATATTTTACAGCGCACACATACAAGAATGACATTTCCTGCAGGGCTAGTTAAAAACACCTGAACACCTGAACATATTCAAAAAATACGGGGGTTTGGTCACACTATATGGTCATATAGTGCTAAGCCCACTTACTGCGACAAAGTACCCCGAATTAGTGGGTCCTACACTAGTAATAGAATGGAAGATCCTCTGTCTCAACCATGGGAGCTGAACTCCTCTATGTGGGAGAACTGAAAGGGATACATCCTAATCACTGGTGGCCACTAAATAGGAGGTAATGAGGAGGGGGAGGGGTGCTCCAGCCCAAAAACCTGGTCAGGGCCTATTACAACATACAAGTACATATTTGGGGGGCACACCATACAATGCATTTAAATTCAAGATGGTGCTGCTGTAAGACCTATAAACAGTACAAAATATTTTACAGCGCACACATACAAGAATGACATTTCCTGCAGGGCTAGTTAAAAACACCTGAACACCTGAACATATTCAAAAAATACGGGGGTTTGGTCACACTATATGGTCATGTTGTAATAGGCCCTGACCAGGTTTTTGGGCTGGAGCACCCCTCCCCCTCCTCATTACCTCCTATTTAGTGGCCACCAGTGATTAGGATGTATCCCTTTCAGTTCTCCCACATAGAGGAGTTCAGCTCCCATGGTTGAGACAGAGGATCTTCCATTCTATTACTAGTGTAGGACCCACTAATTCGGGGTACTTTGTCGCAGTAAGTGGGCTTAGCACTATATGACCATATAGTGTGACCAAACCCCCGTATTTTTTGAATATGTTCAGGTGTTCAGGTGTTTTTAACTAGCCCTGCAGGAAATGTCATTCTTGTATGTGTGCGCTGTAAAATATTTTGTACTGTTTATAGGTCTTACAGCAGCACCATCTTGAATTTAAATGCATTGTATGGTGTGCCCCCCAAATATGTACTTGTATGCCTCTGCGCAGGACGTCTTTTCCCTGCTGTCAGGGCATCCGTTTTCCCCTCCCCTTTGGACAGAGCGGCGTCACAGCGTTACCATGGATCCCCTTTCCCAGCGTCCGTAGGTGGATCGGCGTTGTGGGGTTTCCATGGTGTCTACACCCTGATTGGAGCGGCGGTATGATTGGCGGAACTCAGACGCCAATCAGCACCACACTAATTTCCTCTTCCCCTCTATATTTAACCACCGGACGCCGTGTCGGCGTCACTGTCCGGCTCGGCGGCGGTGGTTAGAGACGGCACAAGCAGGATTATCGATCATATTGCAACACAGTACCTCAGACACGGTAATGTTGTCCTCCATCTCTTTGTTAGCACTGTTGTTTTTCTGGCAACTCCAATTGTGGTATGTTTCCTATTGTGCCTTCCCTGATGATTTTCCTGTTTATGCACATTAGATATCATAATACACAGCAAATACTCCTGTCTTGCTGGTGAGTAAGCTCTTCCTTCTCCTGTATTACCCTACAGATTCTGTACTGTATGAGGCTGCTATCTTTTACAACTTCTGGAGCTGCTTGTGCTCTCAAGGGACATTCGTTCCCCCGCTCGCACATTGGGGGCATCTATTTACACCCAATCACCATATCCTTCATATACCAACATTGGGGTAAGCTATGAACACTTAGATTGTTTTTTTTTTTTTTTTACACCCGGCCTGTACGCATACCTGCATGATGCGTTGCGTCTATGCATTTTTAGCATATGGGTGCTCTTTGCTTCTTTACAATACCCCAGCCTATTTGGCCCCTCTCCTTTGTGTTTTCAGATAATTTTTCCCCCCCTCCTCTGGCTCTTCGCTTTTTGGACCCCTTCGGGATAGTGTTGCCACTCCCGGAATTCTCTCCTGAGGTGGCACATTGGGACCAGCGTGGAGAAGGCGGGGCCAGATGTACGCTCGTTTCCTTGTTTGGATTCCTGGCGTCCTGTGTGTTTTTGCCCCCGAGACTTTACTCTGACAGTCAGCCTCCCTTCCTGAATATACTTGGGTATGTGCAATTTTTTTTTTGTTAAAATGTACAGAATGATGTTAGATGCAGGAAATATGTTCAATGCATTCATTTCTAATTACGCTATTTCATGTTTTGTTATGTAGTGTAAAATCCTCCTACAATTTGCCCTTGATGAAGGGACTCCTTTAGCAGTCCCGAAACGCGTAGGCTCAGGTGGAAGACTACATGAATACACATTTGGTTCGCTCATCAGTATATTCCTGATTTTATTGTTAATTGACCATTCTATGTGATTGTAACAGATTTTTCCTTATACGTATTTTTTTGCATATTTGTACCAATAAAATTGCTTTTATTTACTCCGTTGCCTTCAAAGTCCCACCATTCCATGAGGGGTTATTTCCTTTTCTCCTTACGTCAGGGATGGCGGCAACTCTTGTGACATAATTGGATGGTACCCCCTTCTTTGATGATAGAAGAGAGGAGGAGGAGGAGGAGGCACATCTCCAACAAGGCAGGATGCCCACCAGGGGCTAGCTTAAGGGCAGCCACCCGACTGCATCACACCGCAGAGCTCCGCATGTGCAGGGCGCTGCTGACTCCCCACGTATTTTGAAAAGTTCTTTCATGTGGGCCCTTTTTGAGACGTGTGCAGTAGATCGCACCATTGCTGTTTGCAACATATGTCTGAAGCATATCAAGCGTGGCCAAAACAGCAGCCGCTTGGGCCTCACATGCTTGACCAGACATATGTCGACCTCCCATGCAGTCCGTTGGCAACAGTTCTTAAAAGACCCACACCAAACAACAAGGCGGACCTCTCCTTGCTCCTCATCAGCTGGGATCTCCAACCCCACTATACCTCCAGTCCTCTCAGAAACCTGCACTGAGAGGAATGAAGGTGTAGAATTAGGTGTGCCAAGTACTTGTGGGCAATCTGCTATCGCTACACCAACATCCCATTGTAGCAGGCAAATTTCCCTACCCCAGTTGCTAAACCATCAAAAGAAATTCGGTCCCACATTATCCCCAATGGGGCTGTTCCTGAGTTAAATTTTATAAACTCCTCTAGGCTGGCTACTATTTTCCCAGAATCATCTATTCTTTCCAGCCAAAAGGGGTTTATTTTCCAATCCCCCCTATTGCAACTCCTCCCTGTTTTTATTGAGCAAACCACAGGTGAGTGGTCCGAAACTCCCCTCAGTTCATATTTAGCCTCCTCCACTATATTCAAAGCCTCTTCATTACACAATATGAGATCAATTCTAGACAGTGTGGCATGTGTCCTAGAGTGGCAAGAATGCTGTCTTGCCCCAGGATACCACCTTCTCCAAACATCCATCAACCCTGTCTCCCCACAAAATTGGAGGAGCTGGCTGCTGTGTGTACCGCCAGGCGTCACTCTGGGGGTAAACCTTTTCAAACTTTTGTCCATGGTCATATTAAAATCTCCCGCCACTATAACAGGCTCCCCAGGCTTATCTATAATAAACTTCATTAATCCATACAAAATTTCTGTGCGAAATGAGGGAGGGATGTATACATTGGCCAACACATACTCCCTGTCTTCCAACCAGCAAAAGAGAAAAACGTATCATCCATTCTCATCTATCTTACTCTGCCTGCAGGAGAAAACCACCCTGGAATCTATCAGGGTACTCACCCCCCTCGAGTAGGTGGTGTGAGTAGATTGATATTGCACATGATATTTACCGTGCCTTAAAGCACAGATCTTCTTTCTTTCAAGATGTGTCTCCTGCAGGCAGAGTATTTTAATTTTGCCCATGTCAGCCATTGAGAAGATTGCTTGACTTTTAGCCGAATCTCTTACCCCCCCCCGGACATTCCAGGAGCATATCTTGACACTTCTAGCCTGTTCTGGGGGTTTTCCCTCTCCCTTTCCTTTATAGCTGACATCTTCCCTTCCTCCTATCTAAAAATCTAAAGTGTATACCCCTAGTTCCTAAAAGAAAAAAAAATAACTTGGTGATTCTTCTCCTTCCTGTGTAATTTCTAAATGTGTATAATTCCCCTTCATACTCTCCTTCATCCAATCACACACCCCATTCTCCCCCCCCCTTTCTGAACCCCCCTTTCTTTCTGCCCCTCTTTGGGCCCACACTGAGGACTTCTAAAGTGACCGTGTTTCTTCTCCAAGGTGATACATACCAATTTTTTTGTTAACCATTTCTCTTGTGTGTTGCTTCCCCACACCGGGGAAATAAAACCAAATATAACCACAAATATATTTTCCCCACAAGTGATTAATTCCCCCCCAGAAAAACAAAACACTCTTGTTAACCCCTTCACTCTTTTCACACCCCACCCCCACCTCCACTCCCATATTTTATTTTGTTTTATGTAAGTGTCAATTCCTTAAGAAAGAAACCCCCCCCCAAAAAAAAAAAAGGCAAAGGAGAGGGAAACCAAATATAACCACAGATATATTTTCCCCACAAGTAATTAATTCCCCCCCCAGAAAAACAAAGCACTCTTGTTAACCCCTATTTAATGAATTGGGGACCCCCCCCCCCAAAAAAAAAAAAAAAAAAGGGCAAGGGAGAGATAAAAAGAACTTTGTAACAATTATATAAATCCATTAAATTTTCCTCCAATTATATTCCCTCCCCCCGCCGTATCCTCCCTTCATTCATATCCAACCATAATGCCACTTCTGCAGGTGTGTTGAAAAGCTTAGTTTCCCCCAAAGCTATTATTCGCAAACATGCTGGATAAAGCATGGCCCTTTGTAACTCAGGAGAAAAGTGTGGATATATTGAAATCCTTGCGCCATTATGTTGTATATTTTTTATTTCTCTTGCTTTTTGAAGAATAATAACTTTGTCCTTATAATGTAAAAGTTTAACAAAGAAGGGCCTGGGCTGACCTCCTGGAGGCGGAGCCCTAAAAGGGACTTGATGCGCACGTTCAATAGCAAAAAATTTTCTCAAGGAGTCTTTACCAAACATTCCTATGAGCCAACCCTCCATATACTCTGTAGAGTTGTTACCTTCAATTTTCTTGGGGAGACCTAGAACCCTTACGTTTTTCCTGCGTAATCTGTTTTCCATGTCATTCATTTTGTAAATGCACACACTTAATTGCTCCCTCATTAATTTTATTTCTTGTTTCATTGGGTTCATATCAACACATAAAATCCCAATAAAATACATTTATGCTTTGCTTGTAACATGACAAAATGTGCCACATTTCAAGGGGTATGAATACTTTTTCAAGGCACTGTATCACTTTGCCCCTGTAGAAATCATTAGTAAGACCTCATCTGGAATATGCAGTTCAGTTTTGGGCACCAGTTCACAAAAAGGATATTGGGGAACTGGAGAAAGTGCAGAGAAGGGAAACCCAACTGATAAGAGGCATGGAAGAGCTGAGTTATGGTGATAGATTAGAGGAACTGAATTTATTCTCTCTTGAGAAGAGGAGATTAAGGGGGGGATATGATCAACATGTATAAATACATAAGTGGTCCATATAGTAAACTCGGTGTTGAATTATTCACTTTAAGGTCATCAGAGGACAAGGGGGCACTATTTACATCTGGATGAAAAGAGATTTAATCTCCAAATACGGAAAGGTTTCTTCACAGTAAGAGGAATAGACTCCCTCAAGAGCTGGTTCTGGCTAGCTCAGTAGATTGCTTTTTCCAATTATCTGCAAACATCCATAGGACTACTCAGATACTTAAGGCGTTCGGCTGGGTAGTCAACTTTAAAAAAATCCCCTTTCCAACCGTCATTTCACCTGAAATACTTGGGTCTCGTTCTGGACACTGCCCATTGCCCAAGCAAAAGTCTTTCTTCCAGTAAACAAGGTCAAAGAGACATCCTTTTGTGGGATTCTTCATGAGAGTTCTGGGCCTCATTGTAGCTTCCTTTGAAACAATTCCATTCAGGGCCTATCCGAAACACATCTTGATGGCATGCAACAAATATGCTTCCTTTCTTAACCTCCCTATGCTTCTATCTAGCCAAGCAAGGAACTCCCTAGCTTGGTGAATTTCCAGGCCAGCCTTGACAATGGGAAAGTTGTTTCTACCATACCAATAGATGATAAAACAGATGGCAGCCTCTCAGACTGGGGAGAAGTGTTCCAATCTCTCACAGTTTAAGAAATATAGACATCCAAGCCTCCATCAACATCTTTGAGTTCAGAGCAATAACAATAGCTTCACCACAGGACTCTTCTTCAGGAGCACCTGATCATGGTTGTGGCCTTCATACAGTATACCAGCAGGGGGGTACCAGGAATCACACAGCATTGAAGGAATCAAGCCTGATGAACTGTTCACATTTCAGGAGTAGACAATAGGAAGGCGGAGTACTTCAGTTGTCATCACCTGGACAAGAATGGGCCCTTCACACTGACATTTTGGTCTTGATATATTAGATATGGGAGGACTTCATACATTTAAATCCTGGCCCACAGGTTCAACAAGATACCTCTGTGTCCACAACCAAGAATCCTATAGCACTGGCATTGGATATTCTGATAATTCCATGCACCCAGTTCAGTCTAATTAATGCCTTTCCTCAGTGCAGATCCTGCCTCAGCTGCTCCACAAAATAGAGCAAGAAAATAAACCAGTCATTCTCATTACACCAAACATGCCCAAAAGAAACGCACACAGACATTTGTACTCATACTTCTAGAAGAAAACCACTGGTCTCTTCCAAACAGGCCAGGCCTTCTGTCTCAGGGTCCCCTGTTCCATCCTGCTTCTCAGTCCCTGGGCTGGCATGGCTGTTGTAGCCCAGGTCTTGAGAGCCAGAGGGGTCTGACATTACCACATTTGCCAAAAAGCAAGGAAAGCCCAAGACCCTTCTTCCAAAGATGGTGTCAGCCTTCCCCCTCAATGAACACATAATGCTTCCTTCCTTGTGCCTAACAACACCTTGACATGCCTCATTGGCTTTTTTGTGGCATTGGCGCAGTAAAGGCTTCCTTCTGGCAGCTCAACCATGCAGCGCTTTTTTGTCCAAGTATCGTTGAATTGTGCTCCTTAAAAACAACCACACCGTCTTTTTGGAGAGCATGTAATTCTCCTGTGGTTACCTGTGGGTTTTTCTTTGTATCCTAAGCAATTCTTCCGCCAGTTGTGGCTGCAATCTTTCTTGGTCTACCTGACCTTGGCTTGGTATCAAAAGAGACCCTAATTTTCCACTTCTTAATAAGTTAATTAAATTAAGTAAACAGTACTGACTGGCATATTCCAGGCTTTGGATATCTTTTATATCCTTTTCCATCTTTGTAAAGTTTCATTACCTTGTTACGCAGGTCTTTTGACTTTTCTTTGACTCAGTGTCTAGCCTGCTTAGTGCATTCATGTGAGAGCTAACAAACTCATTGACTTTATACACAGACACTAATTGTGATATAAAAAGCTACAAACGTGGGAAATTAACCTTTAATTGCCATTTTAACCTGTGTGTGCCACCTTCTGTGCCTGTACCAAGGCCAAACATTCCAGGGTATGTAAACTTTTTATCAGGACCATTTGGGTGATTTCTGTTATCATTATGATTTAAAAAGGATCCAAGAAACTATGTGATAATAAATGGCTTCATGTGATTCCCATCCTTAAATAAAAGACAGTTTTTTGGCATGATCAGTCATATTTTCAATATTAATGCCAAAATTTCCCAATTTCTGCCAGGGTATGCAAACTTTTGAGCATGACTGTATATGCCGTATTCTCGCACTTTTTCCAGGAGCTATACACTTCCAAGGTACATCCAAGGAAGGAGGCATTGGATTCATTTTTGGATTAGTGCTCCCTTCCATGCATTTCAAGGCAGGGTTTTGAGGTGCTCAATGCCCCAATTAAACTAGAGGAACTCTCCTTAGCGGTAGCACAGATGGCCAATAGTAAATTATCGGGCACTGATGGGCTACCAACTGAAACGTATAAACTGTATCATGATGCTCTTTTGCCTGCCCTGTTAAGGACCCTAAATGATGCCCTTCAAAATGGCTGTCTACCTATATCTATGAATGAGGCTATAATAGTAGTTATCCTTAAAGCAGGCAAGGACCCATTGCAACCAGATTCCTATAGGCCCACCTCTTTGCTCAACACAGATGTCAAACTTTTGGCACGTGTATTGGCTACTAGACTGGCGGGTGCTATTGCGGACTTGGTGCACTTGGACCAGTCTGGCTTTATCCCTGCCCACTATACTGCGCTAAATATCTGTAGGTTCTTCCTCAATATTCAAATCATGGTAGATAATCCGGGCAATGGAGCCAAAGCTTTTGACAGCGTCGAGTGGACTTATCTGTGGGAGGTGCTTCATAGATTTGACCCAGGGAAGCGATTCCTTTCTTGGATACAACTTTTGTATGCTGCACCTACAGGAAGAATAAAGCCTCGTACACACGGTCTGATTGTTGGACGACCGAGCGTCTGATTTTTGTCAAAATTGCGTGTGCATGATTTTATCTAGCATACTAACTATCCGCAAATTATCGTTTGACAAACACGAATGTAGTGATGTACTATGAGAGTATAAAGAGGAAGTTCATTTCTCAAGCACCAACCTTTGGGTCCCTTCTGCTAATTTCATGTTAGCAGAAGTTTGGTGAGCGTTGACTTGCGATTTTCAGATCGAACAAAACAAATGCCTTTTAAAATACGTTTGGCATAACTACATGCAAAGCAGCTTCATTATTATCACATTAAAGAAGATCAGAAATTTGACATTTCATCAATTGCCACGTCACGAATGTTAATTCTAATTTACAAACAGTAGTTTGCAAGACCGAACTCTTCCAAGTCCTTCCTTGATTCCGAGCATGCGTGTTTGTACTTTCGACTTTTGTGTGACGATTTCTGTACTCACCATCCGAAAATGAGACGTTGAGTTTACATCCGACAAAAATTTTATAGCCTGCACATCCAACTTTTGTCTGATGTAAAATTCAAATCGTCTGTCGAATGCACTGTACTAACGAACTGAAAATCCGCAGATAGCTCGTCTTCAGACTTTTCCCTTCTGATTTTCATATTGTGTGTACGAGGCCCTAAGGATTAACGATACCTTGCCAGAATCCTTTCCTCTGTTTTGCGGTACACGGCAGAAGTGCCCACTGTCGCCCCTGTTTGCCCTTGCATTTGGAACCCCTGGCAGCTATGGTATGGGCTTCCCCGAATATTGTGGGCTTTCAAAGAGGATGGAGAGAAGACAAAATCTCTTTCTATGAAGACGATACTCTATTGCATCTGGGAGACACTGAGGATTCTCTGACGGCAGTGATGCAGCTTATTGACCAATTTGGACAGTTATCAGGCTTCGCCATAAATTTGCACAAATCAGTTCTTCTCCCGCTAGATCCTTTGCGGCGGCCTTATCGGAAAATGTAGCTCAGATACAGGTAGTCACTTCATATATACTTGGGTATAGTGGTAACTGGGGATCCATGGGAATATATATCTTAAACCCCTTCCCGACCATGCGCTGCAGTTTTACTGCGGCAGGTTGGCTTCCCTGTGCGAACCGTCGTAGCTATATGTCGGCTCGCCTATTGACCACTAGGGGGCACGTGCACGCCGCCGGGGGCGGGACTCCGGAGCCAATGCGCGTGCCGCCAGGCACTCATGATCGCTCTACATGGAGACAGAACGGTGTCAATGTAAACAGACAGATCTCCGTGCTGTCAAGAGTGAAGAGAGCGATAATAATAAAGCGTTAATAATCATAAAAATGCCATAAATCTTTCCCCTATTTTGTAGATGATATAAAGTTTGCGCAAACCAATCAATATACACTTATTGTGATTTTTATTACCAAAAATATGTAGAAGAATACATATCGGCCTAAACTGAGGAAAAAATGTGCTTTTTAAAAAAAAAAAAAAAAAATTGGGGATATTAATTATAGCAAAAAGTACAAAATATTGTGTTTTTTTCAAAATTGTGGCTCTTTTCTTGTTTGACCCAGCTATAGTCATTTTATGTCCACAGATGGGATCTCCCATCCTGGGCAGGTGTCATATGATGTCCTTGGCTTCCCAGCGGTATAGGGGCGCGCGTGCCCGCTGCGTCACCAAGGAGCCGATACACGTGCCCGGCTGAGTGTCCGCTGAGCACACGCGATCGCTCGTGACATAACAGGAACGTGGAATCTGTGTGTGTAAACACACAGATCCACGTCCTGTCAGAGGAGAGGAGACAGATCGTGTGTTCCTAGTATATGAGAACACTGATCGGTCTCCTCCCTTAGTCAGTCCCATCCCCCACAGTTAGAATCACTCCCTAGGTAACACATTTAACTCCTTGATTGCCCCCTAGTGTTAACTCCTTCCCTGCCAGTGACATTTATACAGTAATCAGTGCATTTTTCTAGCACTGATTGCTGTATAAATGTCACTGGTTCCAAAATAGTGTCAAAAGTGTCCGATCTGTCTGCCACAATATCACAGTCAAAATAAAAATTGCAGATCTCTGCCATTACTAGTGAAAAAAAAAATATAATGATAATGCCATAAATCAATAACCTATTTTGTAGGTGCTATAACTTTTGCGCAAAACCAATCAATATACGCTTATTGCGTTTTTTGTTTTTTTTTTACCAAAAATATGTAGAAGAATACATATCGGCCTAAACTGAGGAACACTTTTTTTTTTTTTTTAAATTGGGATATTATAGCAAAAAAAGTAAAAAATATTGTGTTTTTTTTTTAATTGTTGCTCTTTTTTTGTTTATAGCGCAAAAAATAAAAACTGCAGAGGTGATCAAATACCACCAAAAGAAAGCTCTATCTGTGGGGAAAAAATTATAAAAATGTCATTTGGGTACAGTGTTGCATGACCGCGCAATTGTTATTCAAATTGTTACAGTGCTGAAAACTGAAAATTAGCCTGGGCAGGAAGAGGGTGAAAATGCCCGGTATTGAAGTGGTTAAAGAGAGGCCATAGTTCCAGTTTAAAAACTTTGAAGGCTGGGAAGCCAGAGTATAGAAATAGATCTTAACTTTATTATTACTTTATTATTACTTTTTAATAATATTTCTGAACATGCATTTTTATTGGATTTATTATTTTTATGTGTTTGTTAAGCTTTTGGTGCCCTTAAGGGTTAATGTGTTTGGATATGTTCTCCGTTTTGAGACTTTATTCAAGATGTCCTTCATGTGCTGTATACTATTCATGTAGCTGGGTATAGGTAATTTTGTTTGTTTGTTTTGGATACATGTATTGTGATACCGGTAGAGGGCGATCTGTGTATTCACACTACCTGTGTTATAGTGTTTCTTATTATATATATTTTTTCCATTTTATTTTGACAACTTTTATTTGAATTCTATATTCACTACATTACTTCCTCTTATGTTATATTTAATGAGACTGTCTGTATATCTACAAGCTAGGATGTAGTTCCTAGGGCTGTATTCAGCTGGGAGCGCTTCTGGTATTGTTGTTTTTTAATATGTATTAAAAAGTATTTGTGATGTACAGGCATACCCCACTTTTAAGCACACAATGGGGTTTATTTACTAAAGCAGGAAAGTGCAAAATCAGGCTCACTTCTGCATAGAAACCAATGAGCTTCGAACCTTGGCTCGTTCAATTAAGCTTTGGTAATAAAACCTGGGAACATTGGTTTCTATACAGAAGTGAGGCTGATTTTGCGTTTTACAGCTTTAGTAAATAAACCCCATTGTGTACTTAAAAGTGGGGTATGCCTGTATTAATTTTAAGTGAATGTATATATCCCAAGGTAAGCAGAATCTGCTTTTTATTTGGGTTTTTTGTTAATTCCAAACTTTTAAATTCTTTTGCTTATGGAAAGCATTGTTACTCTGACCAATTGCGGGCATTTTGCTGGTATTTAGGCTCAGAGAAAATGGTGTCAGACCCACTTCCTGATGACGCGTGCTCTAGCGTGAAATGCATAGAAGCGAGGCCTGACACTCATAACATTAGGAGCCCTTCACTTCCGTTTGGAAAGCTGAGATACATTGCGCACGCCACCAATCATATAGCGGCGTCGGACCGGCTTCTGCTTCCCCTTGAGCGGATTGTTTGTGATCCCATGTTGGACTATGTAAGTGCTATTTTTAAGCAAATAAAAAATTAGTGGTATCACACTATATCCTGCCTTCTGTAGCTCTTTGTGGTGGAGCTATTTCACAAACATACTTGATGCAAGTTGGTTATATGCAGTGGAGAATACATAAGGTGAAGATTTCTACGTTTAAAATCGGCATATTGGATTGGGATTCAGCTTCCCCATACATGAATGTTTGATTGGAATGAGATACTTGAAGGAGATATACCATTGAACCGAGGATTTCTCTCCAAAAAAGTCATGCTTTGTGGTTACTCTGTGGCCCAGGCTATCTGGTGAGCGCATTTTGTTATCACTTTGGGTGAAGCAGTTTTATAAAGCAAGATTCTTGAAGCACATTTACACTTTATAATTCACGGTGTTGGAGCATACACAAGAAGATTTGTCACATATGTTTAATATGGACATTTTTGATGGTTTGTTTATTGTGCACTTTATTAATTAGGATAACACTGTACATTTATCATTTTGGTATTTGATCTATTTTGCCCTTTGCGCCCTTTATATATATTTTTTCATCACGTATTCGTTTTCACTAATTTTGGGTGCAGCATTGGTATACAAATATTATAATTTTGTCTGATGCTCACTGTGGCGCAAACAACGCAACACCTCCACTTTCTATAGATATTCTGTGACAGGCTGGGCAGTGCAAACGTTTAAAGGATAAGTTCACCTTTTAGAAAAAAATTCAAAATAAATGCACATATTTTTGCATTGCACCTGTTTTTGAAAAGTGACAGTGGGTGTGGGGAGAAGAACGTGATCCAAAAAGTGAACTTAGCCTTTAAAACTTTTGCTGTAGAGCATGGAAGAGGTCTGACTTTAGTTAGTTATATGAAAGAGACACCTATTGTTTGAAAAACGAGACACAAAATGATATCATTCTGACAACAGTTAGGAAGCTTCATTAGAAAAGCCTCTTAACTTACAGGAAATTTGATCACTGCAGTCCCCTATTTCTTTCAGGTGACAAATCTGTAATCATAGAGGCTTGCAGATCTCAAGTGCTAAAGATGCTACTTGCAGCTCATTAAGACATTAGGTGCTTCAAAGCAAAGTGCAAAATGATGTTTTATCCTGTGATGTCCACTGATATGGAACAAATGGTGGAAGAGTCTGTTAAGAAAACAGAAACACTAAAAAAAAAAAAAGATGACTATATCATCACATCAGCACAAACTAGCCGCCATTTTCTTTGAATAAAGAGGACACTATGGGGCATGTGATGAAGAAGCCTTATGTAGCCCTCTTTTGGAGGGAGGTTATAACAAATGGTCCTCCCCAAGCAGGATATTGCAGTAACCCTGTAGGTACGTAAATAATAGAACCAGATCCTTTTTGATAATAAAGTTGGCAGTGCCTTCACTCAGGTCACAGCCTCTGGGGGAGTCCCTTCCTGGGAAATTATTCATAGTGAGGTTTGCAATGGGCACAGTATGGCTTGCAATGGGCACAGCGAGGCTTGCAATGGGCACAGCGAGGCATGCAATGGGCACAATGAGGCTTGCAATGGGCACAGTGAGGCATGCAATAGGCACAGTGAGTCTGAAAATGGGCACAATGAGGCAGCAAATGGGCACAGTGAGGCTGCAGATGGGCATTGTTGACCCTCTTTTCCACTTACAGTAGCTGCTGCATTCTCACACTAGGCTTATACTCAAGTCAATATTTTCCCGTTTTTTTGTGGTAAAATGATGTGCCTCGGTTTATATTCGGGTCGACTTATACTCGAGTATATACAGTAATTGTGAGCAGAAGAGCTACTGCAACCAGCATATAACATTAACCATAAGTATAACAGTATATAAAGTACTAACCAAAAGTTTTAGGCAGATGTGAAGTAGTGCTGTAAAGTAAGAATGCTTTCAAAATTATATATTTTAATTGTTTATTTTTATCAATTTACAAAATGAAAAGCGAGCAAACAAAAGAAAAATCTAAATCTTCTAGCAGGTTGACACCTGGGGCTCTGGACACCATGGCTACCTAATGCCTAGCAGGTTTGTTAGGTGCTCTGGTTCTATTGCTGCTGCATCTCTGGCTGCTTGATGGATGACTCATATTTTGCTGTTCTGCCTCACACTGACAAGGCTGGTTGTGGAGAGTTTTACATGTAAGTGTGCTTCTTTTAGCCGCTTGCCGGCCATCATATGACAGCCAGGCGGCACGGCTCTTGTTCTGGGCGGGCATCATATGATGTCCGTCCATTTAAAAAGGGCATGTTTGCGATCATGTGCGCGCAGCCTTGTACGTTCGGTGGCGGCGTGTCACGGAGACACCGCTCCGAGACACGGAGGGGAGTGAACAGCCATTAGGCATGGCTGTTTACCACGTGATCGGCTGTGATGAAGGTCTTGGAGTTATTGCTTTGACATTATTTTTTTGGTTGAATAATGATTTGATTTGGTATAATTTCTATATTTTTGGATGCATAGAATGCAATTTTTGGTTAAGTTCAATTGGCAGATAGCATGTCTAATTTTATTTGTTTTATTTTTTTGTTTAATGCACAATAAAAAAAATGTGTAGAATGATACTTGGCTATGTGTTTTACTTCAAATGACAGTTTGGGAGTAGGCAGTTACATTTTTAAAAATACAATGAAAAAACTGACAAGGGACACCAACATAGTTTTTTCTTTAAACTTAAAAACTAGGAGATAATGGTGTTGTGGTAACTTGCCCAAATTAAAAAAAAAAAAAAAAAAAAACATAATAATATTATTCTTGATATCACTAGAAAAAAAAAAAGCCTTTGAAAATTTGCTTGCAATAACTCCATCAGTATCACCAGCAAAGCAGCTTCATTATTATCCCATTAATGAAGAAGAGAATTGTGCGCTGCATTTGGAGATTTCATAATTTGCCATGTCACGAATGTTAATTCTCCATTACGAATGCTAGTTTACAAGACTGACCACTTCTGGCTCGTCCTCGCTTCTGAGCATGCGTGTTTGTACTTTGGACTTTTGTCCGACAGGCTTGTGCACACAAGGATAAAGAGTATTCCTGCGCTATCATAAAACGGGGAGAGGAGAGGAGAAGCCTAAATGTATATATGAGATCGGGAAAAGCAGCCTACACCGGAAAGGGTACAGCCTGCCCCTAGTTATAACAGAAATAGATAAAGATGTGGTGTTGCGCTAATCCCTTAAATAAACAATAACTCTGTATGTGCTACCTCAGTAATGGTGGGTGTCTCTAAAAATGCACAACATTAATTCATTACTACTAAGAGAGTGACTCTATACTAAAAATGTGCAGTGCTGGTATGACTTCTATAAAAATAGATTATATAAATAAATACCTAACATGCAGGTGATCTGCTAAATACAATAATCAAAAAACACAAATGCATGAAAAGTGAACAGTGCTTGGAAATCGTTTGTACACACAATAATTAAAAAAGACAACTAAAGCATTCCTGGCCTATAATTAAACAGGTGTGCCACTGGTGTGACTCAGCACACACCCCGGTATATATATACAACGTGAATACTACTTATAGTGTATAAAAAAGTGACAATCTTAGTGATAATAGGTGGTGAAAAATTAATTAATATGCATGCAGCACATATGCAAAATAACAGTGCTCCACTTGAAAATAATCTGTTTAAAGTCCACAAAATATATATCTAAAAGTGATCCACTTGGTGCCAGGTATATGTGACAGTAGTGATTAATCTTCATGCAACACGGCACACACTGGTGGGCAGTGGCCCCTTACCTGAAGGTAATGGGGTACTCGCATTTAGCCACCTTTAGACATGGCAGCCTTTTGTTGTAAAGACCACGGAATCAACCAGCTGTGGGAAATAGTGGTGATGCCATCCTAATTTTTCACCACCTATTATCACTAAGATTGTCACTTTTTTATGCACTATAAGTAGTATTCACGTTGTATATATATACCGGGGTGTGTGCTGAGTCACACCAGTGGCACACCTGTTTAATTATAGACCAGGAATGCTTTAGTTGTCTTTTTTAATTATTGTGTGTACAAACGATTTCCAAGCACTGTTCACTTTTCATGCATTTGTGTTTTTTGATTATTGTATTTAGCAGATCACCTGCATGTTAGGTATTTATTTATATAATCTATTTTTATAGAAGTTGAAGAATATTATTAATATCTAATATTCTTGTATCTCAGAGGCATTTCCGGATGAATAGCATTGATAGTCAAACTGACTTAAAACAAAGTGTGAGTTTATTGTCACACAATTGGCATCATAAATACAATGTAAAAAATATAATAGTTCAGTTCAGTGTGGGTAAAAATATATGAAATAGAATAAAAAGTTATAAAGCTGTAATAAGCTTATGAAAGCATGTGTGCTTCATGGCTGCTGTCTGTCTCCATGCTGTCTTGTGTGTCGTCCAAGAAGAAACAGGAAATGACGTTCTCAGTCTTCTGGTAGAATTGACAGCTGTCCCAACTTGTCTCAAAGTGTCTTGTGAACATGTCAGTGTCATCTATCCTAGTGACTATGTGTGTGTGTCTGTCTGTGTGTGTGACCTTCAATATGGAAGCATTGGCTTTATATGTTACATGTGAACGTGATAACCTCACACCAACTTAGAACCTTGTATGGCACATATTCATTTCTGCTAACTTCAGCAATATGCTATCCAAGAGAAGATTCTAACTCAGAGTCATATATGGCATAGGATTGACAAGCCCACATGTAACACTCCATACTTGAAGTAATATGCTGATCATGTAATGTCATATAACCAAACATCGATATAATATTAACACATATAACCAACTTTACATTAAGTAACTATATACTAATACTTATTAATATGACTGGAACTACAAACTAACTTAACTTAACAGGATATAATCCACAATGTATATTCCTTTAGCTACGTGGAAACGTGTCTATTTTTGTCTTCTCATGACATTCTATACCAAGATACCTTATATGTCTACTCAAATTGGCTACACCAGAAAAATCTAGCAATGCTCAGCTTTAGAAGAAGAATCATGTCAAATCAATTGATCAAGGTCATTCACACATACTCTATTTATTATGATTAATCATAAAACCAAATATGTTTTGCAAGCTTGCCATGAATATAATATAACACCTATAGTTGCCGAATTATGAATTTGGAATAATATTCTAACAATCCCCCCTGGATTATGATTAATCATATCAAATTATTCTAATACATTCAAAACATCATTCATGTCACATTTACACATCCTTGTATCAAATGATCGAACACAATATTCCTCAGAACTGAAGCAGCTAGAAATAACTCTCCTTTCTAATCGCTTTTCTCTTTAATTTAACTTCTCTTAGATCTATCTATGCAAAATCTTAAAATAATGATATATAATTTAAAAATGTATAACATAATGATGACTCATATCTCTAATTACTATTATTAATAATAATAACAATAATAATTATTATTATTATTATTATTATTATTATTATTATTATTATTATTAAAATAAATTATGCAATAATATATTTCCATATTTGTGCTCAAATAATATTTTAGCTCTTTGGAAATATACTTTTCACTCTAAAACTTGTCATAACTTTCCATAGTTCTATTAAGAGTGATATGTTTCTTTAAGTTATGAACAAAAGATGTTCTATAAACTAGAATGAGTGTGCAGTTGTTACCTAAAAATATTCAATATATGAATAAGGAAAAATAAATAAAAATAATAATGATAATCCTAACTTAATATGAACATTAATATCAGAATAATCGGATTATCAAAAAATGTATATGGACAAATGTTTGAGTCCCAAATTGTTTATCTATAGTAGATAAAGTTTCTTCTGATTAATTTTTTTCTTCATGAAATGTCTTTAAAGTTTCTTCTTCAAGTTCTGTTAGATTAGAAAAATCTTGTTGAATAAGATAAAACAGTCATAAATCTGAAGTATAAATCTTTTGTCCAACATTCTTCCCTAGAGGATTCCTTCTTTAACTTTGAATTTTCCTGATATTCTCTTTGCTCTTCATATGAGCTTGTTATCTTCCATATTTATGTGATTTTAGATGCCATTTCTGTAGAAGAAATGCAGTATCATTAATCAGGCATAAAATATTTTCATTAAATTCTTGTAACTTTTTTCCAACAAATGTTAAAACATTATGAGACAATAACTTTGTGAATTTGTTAAACTATATGTAAAATAACACTATCTTATATCTTCCTTCAAAGAGAACTTCTGTATGACAATGTACTGTCCTTATCCTGTCTAAGATGGGCTAAACTATAAATCATATGTACTCTGAAGTTTAGGTATGACAGGACGCAACACCTCCTTTGGTCATGATACAAATCTCTGTTTTCACAAACAAAAGAAAAGTTTTGTACCACCCAGAGATGACAATGGACTATGCCTTTGTTCTCATCTCTAAAAGATTAGAAATGTGCGTAACTGTATTCTGTGTTGAAGCTCTTATTCTAGTGTTAGACTGTTCTGTAGTAACAAGTACTGGCTCTATGTCCTCCTCTGTTCTTATGCTGGAAACCTGAGATAAAGACTTCTCAGATACAGCTGTATAAACATGTGCTGGTGTACATTCCTGAAGATGTCTTCCTTTTACATCTATCTGAATGTGTTTGGATGATAAAGCTCTGAACCATAAAGGATATGTTTTACGACATTCTTTAAAACTATCTTCCTCAAAAATATCTTTTAGTGAGCAGTCAGGTGTCTGTACAATGATTTTGTTTGATTTCACTATTCTCTCTGTAGCTTTAATTGCATAGTAAACACTTAGCAGTTGCTTTACACCTGACTCAAAAGTTTTTTCCAAAAATGATAAAACTCTGGAGAAATAGACAATTATTTTCTCCTTACCTTCTTGTAATTGAGACAACGTTACTGAGATGGCATTCTCAGATACATGAGTTTTCAAAACAAAAGATGCTTCAGAACAAACCTCTATTGGACTTAATGCTGGAGCATTCTGCAAATCTTTTTTCAACATTTCAAAAGCATTTTCCTCATTTGGACTCCATTGGTCAACTATATTACCTTTATTTCTCAAAAGATTATATAGTGGATTAACTTTTTCTGCGAAACAGTGCACAAACTCTTTGCAATGATTTATTTTATGCAAAAATTGATGCAATGCCTTATGAGTTGTTAGAGTTGGAATTGCAGTGATATCTCTAACTGTTTCTTGCAACAATTGTCTTTTTCCTTGACTAATTTGCATGTGAAGGTATTTCACTTGACTTTTCATCAGCTGGACTTTTGTCGTGTTTAATTTTAAACCTTCAGCTTGTAACATCATAAACAACTCAGACAAAAGAGCTATATGTTCATCGATATTCTGAGTACTCAGCAGAATCGTATCCACATGCTGACAAATGCAGTCTGGCCTAGAAAATTTTGAAAGTATTTTTGCTATAGATTCATGAACTATACCATCACCAATACCTAGGCCAGGTATTCATCGAGTGAACGTATAAGTCTCTTTTCTGAATGTGAATGCGAGTTTGTACTGGCTGCTATTCGCTAATTAAGGGAAAAATGGCTATTCATAATTTTTAATACAGAGAACACTTTGTCCTCAGCATTCAAATTTAACTTTAAGTTAGATTTATCAGGAAGAACTGGGTTATTTGTGATATGTTTATTCAATGTCCTTAAGTCAACTGATAAAGAATATAAATTATCAGTATTTTTGATAGGCCAAATACAGTTATTTACCACTGATTTAGCTTTCTTTACAATTCCAAGTTGTACAAACTCTTGAATAATGGCATAAAGTGGACCAATTGATTCTAGTGGTAACTCATACTGATTAAGGGGTTCTGGATCTTTTCCCTCAATATTCAATTCAGTATTTTTCAAAGTTCCAATGTCATTTTTGAACTTTGACCACAAACTTGGAAAACGTTGTACCACTTCCTTTAAAGCACAATTACCATCAACATCAGGCCACTTTTGTTCTGTAGACATATTGGTAATGGAACCAACTTTACTGTATACAGAGGGATCAATAAGCACTGATTTGTGCCTAGATGGATCTTTCCAAATACTTTTATTAGCCAAATCGATCACCCATTTTTGTTCATTGATTACATCAATGCCGAGTATATTCTCTGCTTTGTTACATACCAAAATGTTAATGTTAGTTTTTACTAATCCAGGTACTTCAAATGTTACATTAGATACCTGTCTAGCAGTGGAATTACCTGTATTATTAAAACCCACTATATTACACATAGGAGAATTCGGTTTCACAGGTATGTTTTCTTTGGTAAGGCTAATCTCAGATCCACTGTCAATGAGACAATTAATGTTTTTACCATTCAGCAAACATTGTATATAAGGCCTACCATTCTCGTCCAAAATAATTGGTGCTACATATTGTAATGGCAGAGAAATTGAATCCCGGTGTGATTCTATTTTTGGCAATGGCAATAAACCCTCTCTTTCAGTGACAGTGTTGTCTGAACTGCTGTTAACAGTCAAATTACTGATCTGTTTGACTTCAATGGCATAAGGCAATTCAGTTAAAATTTTATCTTGACATGAAAAAACAGGTTGTACAAAAGCTGATTTTTCATTCTCCATATCTTTAGTTTTTATTTGTGAGTCTCTCTTAAATTTACAGCAATGTTTTCTCATATGGCCAGATCTATGACAGTAAAGACACGTGATAGGCTCTCCTTGCCTCACTTGTCTGCAGCTGTCCTTGTCATTCCTGCCAAGACCTGTCGTTTCTGACATGTCTGCAGCCTGACTATTTTTGTCACATTGAATTATAGCTATCTCATGTGTGAGATTGCTTTGATTCAATTCCCTCCTAATTTTATCAATGAAGCTTACTACATCATTTAAATTTTGACGTTCCTGTGCTATGGCTACTGAAGTTGGGTCAAGGTATTTAAATTTTTTTATGAAAGCTGTTTTTAAACCTGGGTCATTGTCATCATCTACTCCAAATATCATTTCATAAACCTTGCAAAATTTTACTTTAAAATCAATTGGATTTTCTTCTGAAGTAGTCTGTAAAAGATCTAACATTTCTATGGTCGGTATTTGCTCACCGGTCATACATAGCAATAATTGTCGCAGTCTATCTGTTGCGTCATTTTGTTTTTCCTGACCTTCGTCATCAATAACAGGTGTGTTAATTCGTTTAGCGAAATTAACAGGAACCCACAACTGAAATATGTAATTGCGTTGATCATTTGACAGATTAAAACAATCCGCAAACATTTCAAATAAATCCCAATTGGAAAATACAGTTGCCTCAGTGTCATAAATAGGAAAATCTTTTAAAACTTTCATAAGTTGGTCATGTATTTGCAACTTTAGTTTTGCAGTTCTACATAATAAGTTTTTATGTTTCATTTCTTTTTCATCAGTAGCATCAACATTCTCCATATCCGAACTTTCCGGAATATAAGAGGATTGTTGCTTACATTTGGATTCAGTCTTTTTGTCATCTGTAGTTATTACAGCAATCTGTCTGTTATCTGGCAAAATCATTTTTTTAGATTCTAATTGCTTTTCAAGATTCTCTATGTAATTACAAAAAATCTCACAGTTTGGACAATTAAGAGAATCTTGAGACAAATTTTCATGTTTCCCTGTGTTCTGTACAGTGTTACATTCTGTCTGCTGTAATGTACACACATTTTTAGCAGGTAAATCAACATTAATAATCATTTTGTTAAATATTCTCACTAATTTCAATACATTATTTATTTTTTTACGTAATTTATGTACAGTGAACCTGGATTTATCAATCTGTGTATTGGCATTTAAGCATTCATTGTACATATATCTCCACAAGTGACTGTCATTTGGATATAAAGACACATCTTTAAACTCTAGCTTGCTGTCTCTAGCTATTTCATCAATAAATTCCATAACTACTCACCGTATTTAGAAGAATTTCTCGTCTTCAACCGTCTGTTACTGGACTGTTGTCCACATCTGATGCAACACAAACGCCTCTTGGTTGATAGGTTCTGAACCGTCTTTTTCTCGAGACTTGAATATTCGCAAAACTGCGCTAATCTCTCCCCCCTCAGCAAGGATCGAGATTTCCGTAAAAATTGAGAAATGACGGAAGTTTCTGGCTCGCCAAAATGAAGAATATTATTATCTAATATTCCTGTATCTCAGAGGCATTTCCGGATGAATAGCATTGATAGTCAAACTGACTTAAAACAAAGTGTGAGTTTATTGTCACACAATTGGCATCATAAATACAATGTAAAAAATATAATAGTTCAGTTCAGTGTGGGTAAAAATATATGAAATAGAATAAAAAGTTATAAAGCTGTAATAAGCTTATGAAAGCATGTGTGCTTCATGGCTGCTGTCTGTCTCCATGCTGTCTTGTGTGTCGTCCAAGAATAAACAGGAAATGACGTTCTCAGTCTTCTGGTAGAATTGACAGCTGTCCCAACTTGTCTCAAAGTGTCTTGTGAACATGTCAGTGTCATCTATCCTAGTGACTATGTGTGTGTGTCTGTCTGTGTGTCTGTGTGTGTGAGCTTCAATATGGAAGCATTGGCTTTATATGTTACATGTAAACGTGAACGTCATAACCTCACACCAACTTAGAACCTTGTATGGCACATATTCATTTCTGCTAACTTCAGCAATATGCTATCCAAGAGAAGATTCTAACTCAGAGTCATATATGGCATAGGATTGACAAGCCCACATGTAACACTCCATACTAATATTAACACATATAACCAACTTTACATTAAGTAACTATATACTAATACTTATTAATATGACTGGAACTACAAACTAACTTAACTTAACAGGATATAATCCACAATGTATATTCCTTTAGCTACGTGGACACGTGTCTATTTTTGTCTTCTCATGACATTCTATACCAAGATACCTTATATGTCATACTCAAATTGGCTACACCAGAAAAATCTAGCAATGCTCAGCTTTAGAAGAAGAATCATGTCAAATCAATTGATCAAGGTCATTCACACATACTCTATTTATTATGATTAATCATAAAACCAAATATGTTTTGCAAGCTTGCCATGAATATAATATAACACCTATAAGTGCCGAATTATGAATTTGGAATAATATTCTAACAGAAGTCATACCAGCACTGCACATTTTTAGTATAGAGGCACTCTCTTAGTAGTAATGAATTAATGTTGTGCATTTTTAGAGACACCCATCATTACTGAGGTAGCACATGCAGAGTTATTGTTTATTTAAGGGATTAGCGCAACACCACATCTTTATCTAGGCTTGTGCACACGCTCAGAAAATCCGACAACACACATTTGTCTGGGGAAAATTTGAAAACCTGCTAGCCAACATTTGTTGGCGGAAAGTCCAACAACAATTGCCCGACGGAGCATACACATGGTCGGATTTACCGCCAACAGGCTGTCATCAAACATTTCCCGTCGGAAAGTCCGATCATGTGTATGCGGCTTTAAGCTTTTGCACAGTAGTGTAGTTGCACACCAATATGGAAATAATACAAGCTTTAGATAAGAAAAGGTTAGTAATAGTACATAGATCGAATGTTGAAACCTGTATTATCAGCCAAGGTTCCAACAAGATTACTGGTGGAATTGTGTACATATACCCAGGTATATATATAGTTAATAAAGATATCTCCAGATAAATGTTGCAGCAAAGTTCAGTTGTAGGGGCCCCTGAGAATGATTGCAATGTGGTGTCCGTCTTGGTGTTGAAGACCTGAAAACAAGATCAGCGGTGATGGGAAGATTCTCCAACAATTGTCCAACCAACCTGGAATGCAACTTTTCACCAGCAGAAACTGTGATGTGGCACTGGAACTAGAGTCAGCCTATCTTCTGTGTCTTAATACCTAGTAGCTTCTACCTAGTGCAGGGATCCTGAAACTATGGCCCTCCAGCTGTTGTGGAACTACACATCCCATGAGGCATTGTAAAACTCTGACATTCACAGACATGGCTAGGCATGATGGGAATTGTAGTTTTTGAACAACTGGAGGGCCATAGTTTGAAGACCCTTGACCTAGTGGCTTCTAATCTGTCATGCAACTGGACCTCTAACTAAAAGAACAAAAAGGGGCACCTACTAAGTGCAATATGTTTAAAATAACGGTTTATTGATAGTATAATCAGCCAAATGGCTACTCACATGACAGTTGTGAGAAACAAGCATGGGTGTATCTCAGTATGGGGTATGCAGTCATTCTGTGGTCCAGGGATACATCCTCAGTGTGGTCCCAGTGCGCTGAACTGATCCTGGATAAGGAGAGGGGATCCAGAGAGTGGAGCCAGCCTGCCTGCGTGCTGCTTTGCAGGGGTGAGCGTGTGAGCCAGCCTGTGTGTTTCCATGCTGGCCTGTGTGTTGCTCGGCGGTGGCATGTGTGTCAGCCTGGAATGCACGTGGTGCAATCTGGATCCGGAAGTGACGTTGGGGCATGTCAGATGACGCGTTTCAAAGCTTCCACTTTTTCCTCAGATCTGATTGGTAGTCGGGGCTGTCAGTCTTATATAGGCTCCCGGGACAGAGCACAACAAAAAACGTAACACTAATTGCTATTGGATGAGAGTCACTGCATTAGCGGCATACACTAGATTACTGTCAGCAATGTAGTTGAATGTTAAAACTCTTGAACATACACATTAACGTTCATATCACCAAGGATACCAACAAATCTTGAGATAATAGAGGTCATTGGAAATTCATGGCATAGTAAATTCAACGTTTGTCTAGTACAATATAATATAAATTCATAGAGATAAGTAAAAGTGTATAGATATGAAAAATTATATACATATATGAAATACATATAAAAGTAATGATTAAAAATAAATGTAAATATAGAGGTATTAATAAGAATAAAAATAATAAAGTATACCAGAGACCAGAGATAGTGCTGTATATGATATAATATAATGCATATTATAATGCAGTGTATGATACATGATGCACTCTGCATAATAGTACACATGAATACTAAGATTATCTGGCAGTCGTGTGTATGTATCTGGGACTCATGGGTCGTCCAGATAAATCGCATCACGATTCAGGAAATCAAATAGCTATGAGTACACGCAAGAGTGCACAAATAAGTGCGCTAGTGTGTGCACACACGTGAGGGCCCAAGTAAGCGTGCACATCTAGGCACAAAAACACGTGGAGGCTCATGCGACATAACATGTATACCTGCATGCGCAGGGCACATGGGCATTTTTAATGGGGTGGATCGTGTGTATTCTATACATGTACTTATGCTATGGTTACTCCCTGTGGAGGGAGGTGATGTATTCTGCATTGGAAGTGGTAGAAGAGATGAAAATGAGGGGAGAGGGTAAGGGTGGGGGGGGGTAATAGGAAGAGAAGGAGAAAGGGAGAATGAAGGTTATTGGAAAATGATGTGCCTTGAGTATTTAGAATGACCCAGATACCTGAAATGATGCAAACATGTTGAATAAATAAATATAGCCGTAAAAATACTTATAATGTACACTAGAATATGAATATTAGATGACTGTATGGACCTCAATTTCTTCATTAAGGCCATGGGGCATTAAAGTGTTGAGAGTATAAATCCAGAAAGTTTCCTGTCTACATAGACGTTGGAATCTTTCAGCTGGTGTATATTTATCTGGTATGGATTTGATGATCCATACTTGAAGAGTAGAGATGTCCTTAGGATGATGAGTATTAAAGTGTCGTGACACACTATATTGGGGACTACCCTCCTTAACTACCCGTCGATGTTCCCCAAATCTGGCCCGTAGGGCTCTGATGGTTCTGCCAACATATAGCAATCCACATGGGCAGGACAGGCAGTAGATGACATGTGTCGTGGAACAATTGTAAAATGAATTAAGGGTGGTGCAGTGGTTAGCACTCTCACCTAGCAGTAAAAAGGGTCGCTGGTTCAAATCCCAACCACAACACTACCTGCCTGGAGTTTGCATGTTCTCCCTGTGCCTGCGTGGGTTTCCTCCGGGTACTCCGGTTTCCTCCCACACTCCAAAGACATGCTGGTAGGTTAATTGGCTTCTGTCCAAAATTGGCCCTAGTATATGAATGGGGACCTTTGATTGAGGGTAGGGACTGATGTGAGGGTGCGATGTACAGGGTTAGGAACAAGGGTCAGGGTTGTAGACACACACTCACTCAGGTTGAACTGGATGGACTGGTGTCTTTATTCAACCTTACTAACTATGTAACTATGTAACTATGTAACTATGTAATTACTGGATTACTGGAACCATGTCCTGTGGTCTGATGAGAACAAGATAAACTTATTTGGTTCGGATGGCATCAAGCGTGTGTGGCAACAACCAGGTGAGGAGTACAAAGACAAGTGTGTCTTGCCTACAGTCAAGCATGGTAGTGGGAGTGTCATGGTCTGGGGCTGCATGAGTGCTGCCACAACTGGGGAGCTACAGTTCATTGAGGGAACTATGAATGCCAACATGTCCTGTAGCAGAGCATGGTGATGGACTCGCCAAGCATGTCTCCAGACCTAACCTGTGTGGCATCCTCAAACGGAAGGTGGAGGAGCGCAAGGTCTCTAACATCCACCAGCTCCATGATGTCGTCATGGAGGAGTGGAAGAGGACTCCAGTGGCAACCTGTGAAGCTCTGGTGAACTCCATGCCCAAGATGGTTAAGGCAGTGCTGGAAAATAATGGTGACCACACAAAATATTGACACTTTGGGCCCAATTTGGCCATTTTCACTTAGGGGTGTACTCACTTTTGTTGCCAGCGGTTTAGACATTAATGGCTGTGTGTTGAGTTATTTTGAGGGGACAGCAAATTTACAGTTATACAAGCTGTACACTCACTACTTGTAGCAAACTGTCATTTATTCAGTGTTGGCACATGAAAGGATATAATAAAATATTTACAAAAATGTGAGGGGTGTACTCACTTTTGTGAGATACTGTATATATGCAGGGGTAGACTGACCATTGAGCCACTCGGGCACTGCCCGAGGGTCCTGAGCCACTAAGGGGCCCCATCAGGGTTGCCAGCCTCAGTAAAACCAGGGACAGTATGTAAAAATCTGTGGTTTTTTTACATCTGTCTCTGAAATGTCCTTTACCGACATCCTTTTGGTCTAAAAATCCCAAGATTATAGCTGCCCCACCTCTCCAGTACCTTCTCAGCCAATAGAAACATATCTGTGTATACTGTGTGTACATGTATGTGTATACTGTGTGTGTGTGTATACTGTGTGGCCCCATAATCTGATTGCCTGGGGGCCTCATAATCTCCTATTGCCCGGGGGCCACATGAGTTGTCGGTCCACCCCTGTATATATGTATACCATGTAGGATTTATTTACAGCGAACAATAACCACACACCAACAACAATAAACATGAGAACACATGAAAATCAAAACTAAATGACAAAATGCCTAACCAGCAACCTAACAAACTAACTATATACACAATATAGACAAATAAATACACACAAGGCAGGGGAAAACTGGAGGAGCAAAGAGCAAGGCAGTGGGGAACTGGATGCAGGGCAGGGGCAAGAGCAAGAACAAATGATGAGCAGCACAGCAAACAGAGTACAGGGCAGGAGACGTTAAAATACTGAGGCACTGTGTGCTAGTGGGATCAGCCTCATATAGCCAGCTAGCAGCTGATACCAGGTGATGCTGATCACTGAAACCTGCTGGCTTCTGGGAGACAGCTGCTGGTGGACACTGGACCTGCAGCTATCAGCCCTGAGAACCACAGCGCCACCAGCAGATGAACCGGTCCTGATAGTTCCCCCACCTTAAGGAGCGGCCTCTGGATCCTCCACTGTGCCCCACCACCAGGGTCTAGAAGCTTACTAGGTACCCCATCATTGGGGTCTGGAGGCTAACTGAGTACCCGCCACTGGGATACAAAAACCGGCTGGGCTTCCTGCTGGTCAGATCCCTGAGAAGGCGCAACACTTGGAGCTTACAATTCTTTAATGCAGCATCCATCCCAACGCTGGGATTCTGATGGTAACCTGAAGACTTAACAACTGAGTCCTTGGTCCATACAGGTACCCTGAAGCCAGGGTGTTCCATTACAACTGAACCCTCCTAATCCAGATTATTAGAGACATTTTACCTGTCACTCAGCTCTACCCAAGACAGAGGTTACCCAACTTGGGTCCCCAAATGCACCTGGGATTGCAGAGATAACACCTGGGTTAGGACAAGGTTCAGTTGGAACTCTGTCCTTCCCCACAGGACCTCTACTGCTGGGGGCTATAATAGTAGATGCAGCTGTCATGTTCAAAGTGGGTATCTGGACCTCTTGGACTTGGCACAACGGGATCAACTGGCTGCAAAAAGAACTCAAGACAGGCAACAGTAGGGATCTTAAACCAAACAGACAACCCATTCAAGCCACATGACAATGGAAATTCAGAAGCCTCAGACACATCGGCAGGTGAGATTTTAACCCTGTCAGCAGAGTCCAGCTGAGCAGTGGCCCGACAATCAGCATAGTCCAGCTGGGCAGTGCCCGGGAATCAACATAGTTGCAGCAGGCAGCAGGTCACAAGCAAGCTTGGCAGCAGACAGCAGGTTGCCAGAAGCAGGCCGGGCAGCAGACAGCAGATCACCAGCAGCAGACAGCAGGTCACCTGGGGCAGGCTTGGCAAAGGACAGCAGGACCCCAGAGGCAGGCTTAACTTCATCACACAATACAAAACAAGATGTGTCAGCGCTCAATGGGTTGAAATGGAAATATGTCTCTCAGTAGCAGCACATAAGTTTATTCAATGGTATTGATAGGAAAACAAAAATCAACATGCCAGTGTAGTGATATGGATAATAGGAAGAATATAAAATTAATTAAGAGAGCTTACGGTATTGCTGGGGGTTCACAGAACAACGAGGACCTGACGGCATCCACAGGTGGGTCGAACCTGGCAGTGAGGGAGGAGCCAATATCCCTGCTGCACTGACCCACTCACCAGTGTTCTCTGGGCAGCTGGGCGTGCTGGTGACTAGGGCTGGGAGATTTTCCCCCCCAAAAAAATCTGCGATTTTTTAATAAAAAACTCGATTCACGATTCGAATCCGATTTTTTTTTTTTATTATTTTAAAGTGCATCAACAAACAAAATTTCAAAAAAAATTTAAGTGCATTTTGCAAGGAAAATGTACCTATCAACAACAGCAGGTTGAGGCAAGCTCGGTGGTGACAGGTGACAATATGATATCCCCACAAAACAAAAAATCCTGAGGTAACTGACTCTGAACATTCTGATTGGGTGCAGGCATTGTTTAGGTAGAGAATTCAATGGGGCTGACTAGCAAGATACTGAAGCTTGGCCCAGCGAGAGTTTCCTCCATCCACACAGTGTAGCGTACATTACAATACATGAATACATGGAGAAATCTGTTGCACTTTTTCCATCTAACCATAGAAAATCTGCAGATAATCTATAGGTGTATGGCCAGCTTTAGTTGAGTTGAACATGTAAAGTTACATGTTCAATTCAACTATTGTAAACAGTAACACCATTCGCCATCAAAAATGAAATTGCATTTTAAACATTCTTTGCAAGGAAAATGTCACTGGGTACACCATCCTCCAGCAACAACTTGTTTCTAATACCATACTTTTTACTTCAAGGGCCCTCCTTACCCATGTATGCCTAAGGGTCCTTTCACACTGAGGCGGTTTGCAGGCGCTATTGCGCTAATAATAGCGCCTGCAAACCGACCCGAAAGTGCCGCTGCTTTAATCCCAGTGTGAAAGCCCCGAGGGCTTTCACACTGGAGCGGTGCGCTGGCAAAACGGTAAAAAAAGTCCTGCTAGCAGCATCTTCGGAGCGGTGAAGGAGCGGAGTGTATACCGCTCCTTTACCGCTCCTGCTGATTGAAATCAATGGGACGGCGCTTCTATACCGCCGGCAAAGCGCCTCTGCAGAGGCGCTTTACGGTGGTTTTTAATAGCGGCGCTTTACCGCCGTTGCTGCCCCCACCCCAGTGTGAAAGGGGCCTAAGTGTCTTCCTAAAGTGGTCGCTGGGAATCAACTTTTTATCCCCGGGTGTCAGTAACAACAGTTTTTTTATCTTTCATCTGAGTGTTGGTGGGTTGCGCTTTACTTCTATATGAACAATTGCAAGTTTCACCAAGTGTGGAAGGTTATTCTTATTTCTCCTCCCCCCCCCTCTTTTCCTTCTGGCCACTATCCCCTTCCCCCCCTTTTTCCCTCCCCTCCTTTTTCCCCCTCCCCCTTCCTCCCCCCCCCTCCTTCTGCCCCTTCCCTTCCCTCCTCCCCCATTCCCTGTCCCTTCCAACCCCTTCCCCCCTCCTCCCCTCATTGCCTTCCCCTCCCCCTGTCTATCTCCCTTCACTCCCTTCCTCCCTCTCCATTTCCTTCCCCCTTCTTTGCTCCTCTCACTGTTTCTCCCTCCCCTTCTCCCCCTCCTTTTTCCCCCTCCCCTTTCTTTCTCTCCTCCTCCTTTCCCTCCCCTTCCCTCTTCCTCTCCCCACTGTCTTCCCACCCTATTCACTGAGGTGGCAATCACCTTACCTTTATTTGATACCCCACACCAACACTCATCTTATACCTTTTGCTTTTTATACACTTCGCCAAAAAAAACACCCCTTGCTCGCCCCCGGGGGAACGCCCGCAAATGGGCATCTCGCAAGTGTCGTCCAAGCCCGAAGGGGCAGTGGTTGGTGAGTGTGTTCTAAAAATTGAATAACTACTCCAAATGTCATGTTATTTACTGTACATTATTTTTTACCACTATGTATAAGTAATTTTGATTGTTCTACCTTGTAGAGAGTTTACTTGGACGCCTCCTGAGGAAGCGGCTTGACCGCGAAACCGTCGAGGCTCACGTCCTTAAGTATTCAAAACCAGCCTTCATTCACCTATGCGGGCGCTTTAAATTGTTATCTCAACAAATTTTGTACTGTAATATGTCTTTACTACACCATTGTCAATTTATATTGTGTATATATAGATTCTTTTAAAAATGTCTATTTTTGAATAAATTGAAATTTTTTATACTCTGCATGTTTTCATGAGGTACCGCGATAGTCCCCATTGTTCTCTTTCATGGTGAGGTAGGACTTAATTGGAGAAGTCCTGGTCATTCCCTCCCCAATTTCCCTCATTATTGATTCTAGAAGGATGATGGTACCCACAAACTATATACCTCTCTCTTCTTCAACTGTGTGGCATTCACTTTATAATTCAACTATTGTAAACAGTAACACCATTTTGCCATCAAAAATGAAATTGCATTTTAAACATTTTTTGCAAGGAAAATGAGCCTATCAACAACAGCAGGCTTGAGGCAAGCTCGGTGACAGGTGACAATACCCCCACCCACACTAAAGACCCTCTCTGATGGGGCGCTAGTTGCTGGAATGGCCAGGTATTTTCTTGCCAGACGACTGAGTCTTGAGAAGTTGGGCTGATGCTGCTTCCACCACTCAAGTGGGTCAGTTTCAGGATCCACCTCAGGACCCAATAAGTAGGACTCGAGCTCTGCTTCAATTTTCTCGTTTACTGACTGGAGGGACAGTGCAGGTGCTGCTTTCTTAAAGAAGGCAGCTAAAGTTTTCTTCTTAAGTGGGCTCGTCTGTTCTTCTTGGGCTTGGCATATTTGTACAGCAGGACCTTCTTCCTCTGAGCAGAGGGCAGAGAGCTCAGTGACAGCTCTTTTCTTTATAATGTCCAACTTGTCTGGGGTAATGTAGGTGGTACGGAACCGTGGATCCATTAGTGAAGCCATGTCCAGGAGCTCGTCATTCTCGGGGTCACTGTATTTCTGTTCAAGGTAGCACATAATATTTTCTTTTATTGTAGCGGTGAGATCTACATCTTTCTCCTCTCGCTGAAGGAGACTTGTTTTAAACAGATGCAGCACAGGTTTAATGTATGAAACGCTTACGTAAGCTTCTCCAGACAGCGCGTCAGTAAAGTCCTGAAGTGATTTGATAGCTTTGTTTGTGGCATCTAAAACCTCCAGATCTTGCCACGTAGGAACAAGATGGCGGGTTTTCTTGTCAGCACCCAGAACACGGACGATGACTCTCTCTTGTTCAAGATATCTTTCAATCATTTTTTGACGCGAACCCCATCTTGTAAGTGACTCTGTTACCAGTTGATGAGGAGGAAGACCCAGCTCTGCCTGAACCTCTGCCATGTCCCGTCTTTTTTTCCAACTATATGAAAAGGCAGAAACTGCCTTTTTACACACTCCAATGGCACGGTCAATCCGTTCATCTTTCACACCATTCACTGTAATAAAGTAAAAAACAACAACAATATTTAGTTTGACTAGTTTTGGTTATATCATCACACACCCCTTTTGTTTCTAATTTATTTTCACACAAACTTACTGACAGCATTGTGCAGTCGATGTCCAAAGCACTTGAGATTTGGCCAATTATTGTCCTTCATAGCTCTGATTATATTGGAGCCACTGTAGGTTGTCATACAGGTAAGGCGCTCCTCTGAATGGCCCCAGGAGTTCAGAGCATCCTTTAACTCTACTGCAATCGTTTCGCCCGTATGGTCCTGGGGGAAATATGATGTTTGGAGACAGACGCTTCGCATGTCCCAGCTTTCACTGACATAATGAACCGTAAGAGACATGTAAGGCTGCATGGTTCGGCTCGACCACAGGTCAGTAGTGGCAGCATAAAAGTCCATTCCCTTCAACTCGCTTAATATCTTTTGCCGAGTCTTGTTATACAGCTGAGGAAGAGCAACGTCAGAGAAATACCTGCGGCTAGGTACTGTATATCGAGCGTCCAAAACTTTCAGCAGGTTGCTAAACCCTCTCTTCTCAACAGAGTAAACTGGCAGCATATCCGTAGCTATATAGAGGGTAATTGCCTCAGTTATGGCTTTCCACCTTGGCCCGCTCTTCTCATACGGTACACCGTGTAAAAAGCTTTGTTCAAGAGTTGTTTGCTTTGCAAACGGGCCCGGCCCCAGGGTGCTACTGCTAGCGCTGATGCCAGTAGAGTGGTTTTCTTTTCGAAGAAGGCAACACTTCTCAAACTCAGCCGCATGTTTTCGCTTTAAATGCTGAAACAGATTTGTCGTACTGCTACCACCAACAACAACAGCCTTAAGACATAGTTTGCATCGAGGTGTTGTCTGTTCCTCATCAGATGCTGTAAATCCAAACCAACTCCACACGACTGAAGTCGAAGAGCATTTCTTTGGAAGGAGCTGCTCTCTTTCGCCGGCTGTTTCTGCCATGTTGTTTGTGAAAGTGTGACTGTGTACTGTATATATATTGTCTATGGTATGGGAAAGTCCAAACGTGCTTGAAGCAGGTCCAATGCAGGTCAGTCACACACACACACTGGTAGGTAAAATTCCACCTGCAAGTGAATTGTAAATTATTAAACTGATGTCAAATTGATGACATCAACACAAGCCTAAAGTCTGCCGACTCAGGCCCTAATATGGTATTGTTTACTCTTATGCCCTGTACACACGGTCAGACTTTCCGACGGAATAGGTGCGATCGGAGCTTGTTGTCGGAAATTCCGACCGTGTGTGGGCTCCATCAGACTTTTTCCATTGGAATTTCCGACACAAAGTTTGAGAGCAGGCTATAAAATTTTCCGACAACAAAATTCGATCCTTTAAATTCCGATTGTGTGTAGACAAATCCGACGGACAAAGTGCCACACATGCATGCTCAGAATAAATTAAGAGACAAAAGCTATTGGCTATTGCCCCGTTTTTTAGTCCCGATGTACCGTGTTTTATGTCACCGCGTTCAGAACGATCGGATTTTCCGACAACTTTCTGCGACCGTGTGTATGCAAGACCGTGTGTACAGGGCATAATTGTAAAATGTAAAAAAAAAAAAAAAAAAAGCAGCTGCATATGTTCAGAAAGAAAGCCTATATTATGAAGACAATGGTATATCATCATCTTAGTATACTATAGTTATGGTGGGGAAATAGACGGGACGCTGGACAAAGAGTACTGGATGCTTTGTAGCACATTGGCTATAAAACAATGCATGCTTGCTTGTCTTTTTTACTGACATTTTGTAAGAAAATTGGTATTTAGGTAATTGAGAAATAATTTATTTACTACTGTATGCTGACACACTACATCACTGAGTGTATACTGACACACTACATCACCGTATACTGACACAGACACACTACATCACCGTATACACTGATACACTACATCACCGTATACACTGACACACTACATCACCGTATACTGACACACTACATCACTGTATACTGACACACTACATCACTGTATATACTGACACACTACATCACTGTATATACTGACACACTACATCACCGTATACTGACACACTACATCACCGTATATACTGACACACTACATCACCGTATACTGACACACTACATCACCGTATATACTGACACACTACATCACCGTATACTGACACACTACATCACTGTATATACTGACACACTACATCACTGTATATACTGACACACTACATCACCGTATACTGACACACTACATCACCGTATATACTGACACACTACATCACCGTATACTGACACACTACATCACCGTATATACTGACACACTACATCACCGTATACTGACACACTACATCACTGTATATACTGACACACTACATCACTGTATATACTGACACACTACATCACCGTATACTGACACACTACATCACTGTATATACTGACACACTACATCACCGTATACTGACACACTACATCACCGTATATACTGACACACTACATCACCGTATACTGACACACTACATCACTGTATACTGACACACTACATCACTGTATATACTGACACACTACATCACCGTATACTGACACACTACATCACCGTATACTGACACACACTACATCACCGTATACTGACACACTACATCACCGTATACTGACACACACTACATCACCGTATACTGACACACACTACATCACCGTATACTGATACACACTACATTACCGTATACTGACACACACTACATTACCGTATACTGACACACTACATCACCGTATACTGACACACACTACATTACCGTATACTGACACACACTACATTACCCTATACTGACACACTACATCACCGTATACTGACACACGCTACATTACCGTATACTGACACACACTACATTACCGTATACTGACACACACTACATTACCGTATACTGACACACTACATTACCGAATACTGACACACTACATCACCGTATACTGACACACTACATCACCGTATACTGACACATTACATCACCATATACTGACACACATCACCATATACTGACACACTACATCACTCAGTGATGTAGTGTGTCAGTATTCAGTGATGCAGTGTGTCAGTATACAGTGATGAGCACATTGCTGTGTGATGCCATATGGGGGTATTTTCATATATTGAGCACAGTGCTATGTAATGATATTTAAGAAGGGTGAATATATGGAAATGGGATGTGATGAGATGTGACTTCTCTCCTCTGAGGTATTATTCTTTCTGGCAGTGATCATCACATGGCTATCAGTATCACTATCTCATGCAATACACCATACAGGCAGCTCTGACTCACCCTCCCTTCTCGCTCTCTCTCTGCAGCCCGGGAATGTCCCTGTGATCCCCCCACCCCCTCCTCCTCCTGATATCACAGCCCTCCAATACACAGCGGCATTCCACCAACAGCCTCGTCCACTACCCCGCCTACACACCCACCCACCCATGCACAGCGTCGGGCCTCGCGGACTAGGCCGAAGCCGCGGCCTCGCCTGAAAAATCGTGCCCGCAGCTCCTCAGGCCCGGCGCAGTGCTGTTAAAAAAAAAAATCTAAAAAAATCGATTTGAAGAAGATTTGAATCGATTTGACCTCTCAACTCGATTCAAGATTCAAATCGATTTTTTTCCCAGCCCTACTGGTGACTAAGGAGGGGGAGGCTGTGGTCCACGGGGAGGTGGGACGCTGTTCTCCAGGAGTCAGTTCGCCAACTTCATCAGCAAGAGTAAAGGCAGGCTGAACCCTATCGGCAAGCGTAGAGACAGGCTGAACCCCATTGGCAAGCGCAGAGGCAGGCTGAACCCCATCGGCAAGCGTAGAGGCAGGCTGGACCCCATCGGCAAGTGTAGAGGCAGGCTGGACTCCACGAGCAAGCGTGGAGGCAGGCTGGACCCCATCGGCAAGCATAGAGGAGAAATGGACCCCATCAGCAAGCGTAGAGGCAGGCTGGACACCAACAGCAAGCATAGAGGTAGGCTGGACCCCATCGGCAAGCAGCATGTAGGAGGAATGGACTCCATTGGCAGGCAGCATGGAGGAGGAATGGACTCTATCAGCAAGCAGCAAGGAGGAGGAATGGACTCCATCAGCAGGCAGCATGAAAGAGGAATGGACTCCATCAGCAGGCAGCATGGAGGAAAACTGGACCCCATCAGCAGGCAGCATGGATAGTGGCAGAGTTGTATAAGCAGGAGAAAAATTCTGTTTGTTTTTCGGCCTAGATACTGGAGTCCTGCAAGCAATTGCATGGTGCTGACTAGTGGCGGCCCGTCCATAGGGGGCGCACAGGTGCCCCCCCCCCAAAGCTAGTCACAGAAAAAAAATGAAAAAAAATGGCCCTTAATAAAGGTCCTTTAAGTGCACTGTGTTCGGGCGCTGGACACTATGGGAAGCGTGACGCCAATGCAATCACGTGATTGCAGGCGAAACGCTTCATTTTCAGGGTTTTGTGATGCTTTGTGGCGCACTGCAGAGCGCCTCTATACTCGCTTATGTGTCATTTTTCTTGTTGTCTTTTTATTCCGTAGGACATGAGCTCTGCTTCCCCCAGGCAGCAGCATCACTTCCGCTTTCACTGTGTAGTGGGAAATCGGCTCAGTGGATGGAGAAGCAAAGTAATGTGATCTGACACCCTGTCAGTGTCTGTGGCTGTGCACCCATATACAGCAGCACTGCACACGTGGAAATCCACTGTAGCATTTTGATGCTGAAGCCAGCATGTCGTAAGACTGCAAGCATAAAATTCCAGTTCATCCTGTCAAAGGCCTTCTCCGCGTCAGTACTAAGAAACACCCACTGTGTCTGTGATTGGTTTACTGCCTAAAGTAAGTTCAAAACTTTCATAGTATTGTCCCTAGCCTCCCGTGTAGGAACAAAGCCCACTTGATCCAAGTGGATCAGGCTCGGGACAAGGTGTTGAATGCTATTCGCCAGTATCTTGGTAAAGAGTTTGAGATCCAAATTGAGCAGCGAGATCGGCCGATAGCTTCCACATGATGTTGGATCTTTCCCCTCCTTAGGGATCACCGAGATGTGTGCAAGTAAAGTGTCGGCCGCAAATGTTACAGTCAAGCCCAGTGCATTAAACAACTTGACCATGTATGGGGCAAGAGAGGGAAGTAGGGTCTTGTAGTATTGGGCCCTAAGGCCACCTGGTCCGAGTGCTTCACCTTGTTTAGTGACACTGACCACCCCCTGGAATTCCTCTATAGTGATGGGGTCTTCAAGGATGTCCTTGTCTGCGACTGATAGTCGGGGCATGAGTAATGATGATAGATAGGAATCTATCTGGTCTTGAGTGGGGGGCTTGGTCGTCAGATTGTATAATGAATTATAGAATTCCTGGAATTCTCTTGTTATATTGTATGGTTTCATACCATCATACCATACCATCACTGGTCTGTTGGGGGGTACTGGATGTGGGATATATGTTGCTAGTCTCTCTTCTCGCAAAGTTCTGGCCAGTAGCTTCCCACATTTATCTCCTGACTCATATGAAAATTTCCTGCATATCTGCAGTGTTGCCTTGGCTTTAAATTGTAGGAGATCCGTGATTTGTGTACGTTTGACAAGGAGGTCTTTCTCTAGGGATGGGGATTGTGTTTGTTTATGACGGATCTCTAGGGTGACAAGATCTGTAAGTAGGGTCTCAACTGTTCAGTTCGTTTCTGTTTGATCCTGGCTCCATGCTTAATTAACACGCCGGGAATAACCGCCTTGTGTGCCCCCCATATATGCCAGGGTCACAGTCTGGGGTGTCATTGATTCTAAAGTAGCAGTTCAGTTCTCTAGTAATGTCTGCTAAAACGTCTTTGTCCTGTAAGAGACTTTCGTTCAGTCTCCATTGGTTAGTCCTGGTGGTCGTGGAGTCATGGAGAGCGTAGGACAGAAAAATAGGGGCGTGTTTGGACCAGGTAATGGAGCCCATGCTTGAGGTGCGTACTGCATACTTGCCAACTGTCCCGGATTTCCCGGGACGTTCCCGGGACTTGGGCCCAATTTCCGAATTTCTGATGTCCCGGGAAATGTCCCGAGAAATCCGGGAGCTCCGCCGGGGACACCTGATGTGAGGGGGGGCTCTGCCGGGGACACCTGAGGTGAGGGGGAGCTCCGCTGGGGACACCTGATGTGAGGGGGGGCTCTGCCGGGGACACCTGATGTGAGGGCGAGCTCCGCTGGGGACACCTGATGTGAGGGGGGGCTCTGCCGGGGACACCTGATGTGAGAGGGAGCTCCGCTGGGGACACCTGATGTGAGGGGGAGCTCCGCTGGGGACACCTGATGTAAGGGGGAGCTCCGCCGGGGACACCTGATGTGAGGGGGGGCTCCACCGGGGACACCTGATGTGAGGGGGGGCTCTGCTGGGGACACCTGATGTGAGGGGGGGCTCCGCCGGGGACACCTGATGTGAGGGGGGGCTCTGCGGGGACACCTGATGTGAGGGGGAGCTCCGCCGGGGACACCTGATGTAAGGGGGGCTCTGCTGGGGGCACCTGATGCAAGGACGGACTCTGCTGGGACATCTGACGCAAGGACGGACGGCTGGTGGCAGGCGAAGTGGCTAGTGACACGCTCAGGGATCCCACTGATTCTGCATTATGGTGAGTTGAATGATTTCATTTTATATTACAATGTAATAATAGAAATAATGCACTTCAATCATCCTGACACCATAACAACCAGGTGTTTGGAGTATCTTTATCTGCTGATTGTTAAACTTTCTAGAATACACATATTTTTATTGTGTAGGATCTGGGGCTGCTGTCCCGTCATTTTCCTCTCCCCCTCTCCCCCTCTAATCCCTCTAATCCCTCTCCCCCTCTAATCCCTCTCCCCCTCTCTCCCTCTCCATCCCTCATTCATCTCAGACTCTAACCACACCCTCTTGAGCCACGCCCATGTAAGCCACGCCCACTATGTCGCTTAAACCACGCCCATTTTTCCGCACTTGTATTTTTCCTAAGCCACGTCTGCAAACGAATGCCCCGCCCCCTAATTATTGTACGGCTCCGCCTACAGCCACAAAAGTGTCCCACATTTTTTTTTTTACAATGTTGGCAACTATGGTACTGCATGTAGCTGGGCATGGGGAACAAGGAAATAGTCAATGCGCGAGTATGTCTTATGGGGGAGAGAATAGAAGGTAAAATCTCTTTCTGTGGGATTATAAGACACAATACGTCAATTAGTTGGCTTTCGCGCAGGGAATGAGCAATACGTTTACGAGAACCAAGGGAGATAGACAGACCAGAGGATGTGTCTTCTGTTGGAATTAACGGGACATTCAGGTCTCCTCCTACAATCAGGTGGCTTTCTGTAAAATTGGTCAGTTTCATAAGTTTCCTACTTAAAAAAGCTTCTTGTTGTTCGTTAGGGGCGTATAAATTTGCTAATGTAATCCTGACATCGTCGACCATGCCCTTCAGAAACAGGTCAATAATTGAGTCTATAAGCGACCATGGTACTCTGCCTGAAAGGAGAATGGAAACCCCCCTTGACTTAGCTGTCTGGTTGGTGGAATGGTACACTGTCGGGAATGACTTGTTTTTAAGAATGGGTAATTTGTCATCCCTAAACTATGTCTCCTGTATGAAGGCCACATCTGATTTAAAACGATGCAGATCCTGTAAAAGCATTTGTCTTTTCTCGGGTGTATTGAGGCCCTTGGCGTTAAGTGAGATCACATTCAGAACCTCCATGGGAGGGGATAGGGTGTGGAGGGAGTGGAGAGGGTAGGAAGGGGGGAGAAGAGGGAGCAGCTGGGAGAGAGGAAAGAGTAAAGCTGAGAAGGAGAAAAGGAAGTTCACCTGTGGAGGTTCCAAAGAGGAGAGTGTTAAAGGAAGGTGATTACCTTAAAACTGGGCACCACCTCCTTTGGAAAGGAAAAAGGAAAGGCTGTAAATTATTTTGCAGCAAAATACTGCTTAAACGCTTCCCAGCAACAGACTGGGGGTTAAGCATTGGCCTATTTGGGAATGTGGTCAGCGGAGGCCAAAAAGCAACTCACGCCGACCCCCCGGACCAAAATAAGTATAAAAGCTGTTATTCAAACATGAGCAAACAGTGCTAACATCCATGTATTTATCTAGAACATGCGAACATAAGAATACATACATGTACTAATCTAGAGCATGTGTTTATGGAATTCAAGTAGTTTCTCTAGTACCTACACAGTACATAATGCCATTCAACGCAAAATCAAAGCAAAATCAAAATCACAATCCCACCTGTGTCTCCCCCACTGAGGGAGGAAGTCTCCCGGGAAGGGGGAGAGATAATCCATGGGGGCCCAGTGCCATCCCTCAGCTCTGTCTTCAGTAGGCCTGTAAAAACATTAATGCTCCAAGGCTATCTGTTGGGAAGGTTGAGTATTAATGGGGAGTCCCCATAGCTGTCCCGGTGGGGGCGGGACCATCCAGCATACCCCCCCGGTCCACCCGTCCACCCCATGGGAGGCACACGTACGGGAAGGGAAACAATTGGGGCACTGAGACACCCAGGTATATTGAGGTTGTGAGGACTGTTCCTACTGTAACTCGTACCTGGGAAGGAATACATCTTTAAATGATATTGTTCATTATATATGCATCCGCCATTTATGTGAGATGATATCCATTCTGCCTGTCTTAGGAGCGTAGGCTCTGTTCCCCCATGTCTGGTATTTCTATCTGGGGAATGCATTCTGAATACAGATCCCAGGAGGGGGGGGACAAAGGGGGTCAAGTAAATACTTGTTCCCTGGCGTTGCGCCACCAGAGCTAATGAGTCCCTTCTGATTCAAGCTATGATAGGGATTCAGGTATCAGCCCCAGAAGGAGGGACCTAAGTGCTTCTCAATATAGGGGAACAAAGGTAACATCCGCAGGCTCGGCATGGGAGTTTCTGGGCAGTCACAGGCTTCTCGGATGTGAGTGGGTGCATGATAAAGTGCGGTATTGTGAAGGGGGACAACAAGTGGGGAAGTGAGCAGTCAACCAGCGTGGGATTGGAAGTCAGTGCTCGGGGAGAGAGGGTACTTTATGACTCACGTGTCTGCTCCGCCGGCGGTCCCCGTGAATGCCTCCTGGTTCTCTGAGAGCGAGCAGGCTGGGTATGTCGAGTCGTGAAGGAGCCTGTGCAGCCGGATGGCCAATGAATGATCTGTAGCCAGTTCTGTACATGCATGGGTTCAGCATCCATAAATGTGAAAAGTGCCGGCAGATCTGCAGGGGAGCGGAGCGTGAATGATGCCTGTGCCTTTCGGAATGTCACCGACAAAGGGTACCTCCATCTGTAGGTGCAGTCATGTCTTCTTGCTGTTTCCAGTACTGGCTTCAAAAGGGCTCTTCTCTGCAGAGTCACTCTCGATAAGTCAGGGAGTATTTGAATACTTGCTCCATCAAATTCGATCGGGCCATGGTCCCAGGACTTATGGAGGATGATGTCTTTCTGTGAGTTTCGATGCAGTCTACACAGAACGTCCTGGGGTCTGTCTGGGTCTGTAAATTTAGGTCTGAGGGCTCTGTGCACCTGATCTATCTCTAGTGTCAGTGGGGGGGCCTCCAGAATGCTATGAAATATAGCTGTAACAGTGGCAGCCAAATCTTCCGCACCTGTAGCCTCCGGGAGCCCCCGCAGCCATAGATTATTACGATGGCTGCGGTCTTCCATTACTTCCAGGTGTAGCTGCATCTCTCTGGCCGTGATGGCTTGGGAAGCCTGGGAGCACACCAGTGCTGATACCCTGAGTTCCAGGGAGGAGGTTGAGGCTTCCTCTGTGTCCATGCGCTCTGTGAGAGATTGCAGGTCTGTTCTCACCGCCGCCATATCTCTGCTATGTGCCTCCTCGTGGGGAGAGCCTGGAGCATACTGCAGAGGTCTTCTTCCAGGCGTCCCGGGGTTTGCGATGGACCGGCCATGTCAGATCTAAAGGCTGTCGGGATCCCCGAGAGGATTCCAGGCTCCGTGAGTGGAATGGGAGAGTCAAGCAGGGTAGTATGAGCACTGTCCTCTATACAAGGTTCGCGTGGGGTTACTGCAGTGGCGCCTGGTGAGGTCTGCTGCGGGCCTCGGAGGAATCTCTGGATCCTAGTCTGGGAGGTCTTGGGACGATTCTCACAGGTCACCGATCTGGTTCTGTATCGTTTGGAGTTGCTCATGCCGTATTCACATGGGAGATTAGTTGTCGTTTGGTCGAGAAGAAGCACGTCTTCACTCAGCCATCGCTAGGCCACACTCTATCTATCTATCTATCTATCTATCTATCTATCTATCTATCTATCTATCTATCTATCTATCTATCTATCTATCTACCTGTCTGTGTCTATCTATCTATCTGTATCTAACTATCTACCTGTCTTTCTGTCTGTCTGTATCTATCTACCTACCTGTCTGTCTGTCTGTGTCTATCTCTATCTATCTATCTATCTATCTATCTATCTATCTATCTATCTATCTATCTATCTATCTATCTATCTATCTATCTACTTATCTATCTATCTATCTATCTATTACGGATGAGCCGAACACCCCTCGTTCCGTTTTGCACCAGAACATCCGAACAGGCAAATAATTCGGCAGAACACACGAACACTGTTAAAGTCTATTGGACACGAACATGAAAAATCAAAAGTGCTAATTTTAAAGGCCTATTGTCATAAAAAGTGTTTGGGGTCCTGCCCCAGGGGACATGTATCGATGCAAATTTTTTTTTCTTAATCGTACATTACAGGACACAGAGCCATAGTAATTACTATGTGGGCTATAGGCCACCTTCAGGTGATGGACACTGGCACACCCTAGGACAGGAAGTCCACTCCTTATAAAACCCTCCCACTACTGGGAGTACCTGAGTTTTTTCACCAGTGTCCAAGGTGTTGGCCACGAGTAAAGATGTTCTGTGCTGAGCTCCACTGGTGCAATCCTTGCTGGGGCTAGCTATGCAGCCGTATCCATTCAAAGTGTCTTTTTAGGCCGAATTGAATGGTACCTGGGCCTCGTGCCAGAAGAAATGAGGTTTAGCCTGTAACGCTTCTTCTAGAGAGCTAGACCCCAGGATCCAGTGCTTTTGTTTTTTTCAGCCTTAAGTCTTTTCTGGCGGGGTGTTTTACGGGTCCAAGAGTACGAATCCCCTGATGAAAAAGGGGCCCCCAGTTCCTGAAGGTTTTTTAAACGGAGCCCACCATGAGAGGTGAAGATTGGGTCTGTTGGTTTTACCACAGAAAACCCTGCGGCGGGAAAGGTAAGTGGAGACTTCTAAAGAATTTCAAAGTTTCTTGTGAATTGTCTCCTTTAAAAAGTAAATGTTGTTATGCCTAAAGGTCACCACTGGGGGCTGTATAGAGCACGTACCTTGTCATGCTTTCTCACATGCTGTGTCAACAGACGCTCACAGATCTCCCTCCGGCTAGCAGTCACAGGCCTCCGGTAAGATGTTGGGGGGGGGATTTCTTTCTAAAAAACACCCCCCACCCAGACAAAAGCTCTCCCGCTCTCTCTGAGTAGAGGGAGAAGCAGAGCGATTGACGGATGCTGCTCCGTTCTTCACCGCCTCTGTATGGCGGTTTGTCACAGCCCTCCTCCTCGCCGCCCTTCCACCACACACATGCTGATCCCGTTGGATCGGAGGCCCACGCTCGCGTGGGAAAATGCTCTTTTTTATAAAGAGGAGTGGGGCACAGTGGGAACACGGAGTAAGCATGGTTTAGCACGGCGTTGGCGTGCAGCAACGTCCAGCGTGGGGGTACTTTTAAAACACTCTATTTTTTGCTGACTGCAGCTGTCGGACAGACACAAAAGCTAAAAAGAGGCATGTAAGTGGTGACACAGGTTTTTCCTTTGGCACATTTACTAAAAGCATCAGGCTGAGCGTTAAATAGCAGTGGCAGTTGCTGGACTATTTGCTCAAGCAGTGGATGTGATTTCTTCTGATAGTCCCTCTGCATTTGTACATTGGGATATGGTTAGAAGGGGGGTAGAAACACCCCAAAAAAGGGCTGAAAAGGGACTCCTGCAAGCTCTAAACACTCTACATTGGTATCCTCCGCTGAGAGTTCTGGGGTGGCCGGTCAGAGTAAGTGATCAGGTCTATCGAGTATTGCAATTGTTTTCAACACTGCAGCCCCTGTCTATATTACTGAAGATGGTTTTCCTCAAGCCATGATGGGATTGGCTAGCGGCTTTAATTGCATCCCAGAATGGGATAAAATGCGATTTCCCTCAGGGGACCATGAGAAGGCTGATGACTCCTCTTCTGAAGGGTCAAATGCGGAGGGATCATCTTCACAATCTTTAAGATTGATAGTGCAATTCTTACTGAATTTGTCCGCTCCACTTTTTTTGCTACTCTTCATTGAGTCGGTTGATAAGCCCACTTCTTGTTTGGGTTCACTAAAGCCTCCTCAAGCTGCGCATGCCTTTCCTGTCCATTCATGCTGAAAAGGTTTATACAGTGGGGACGGAAAGTATTCAGACCCCCTTAAATTTTTCACTCTTTGTTATATTGCAGCCATTTGCTAAAATCATTTAAGTTCATTTTTTTTCCTCATAATGTACAGGCAGCACCCCATATTAACAGAAAAACACAGAATTGTTGACATTTTTTCAGATTTATTAAAAAAGAAAAACTGAAATATCACATGGTCCTAAGTATTCAGACCCTTTGCTGCGACACTCATATATTTAACTCAGGTGCTGTCCATTTCTTCGGATCATCCTTGAGATGGTTCTACACCTTCATTTGAGTCCAGCTGTGTTTGAATATACTGATTGGACTTGATTAGGAAAGCCACACACCTGTCTATATAAGACCTTACAGCTCACAGTGCATGTCAGAGCAAATGAGTTTTATGAGGTCAAAGGAGCTGCCTGAAGAACTCAGACACAGAATTGTGGCAAGGCACAGATCTGGCCAAGGTTACAAAAAAATTTCTGCTGCACGTAAGGTTCCTAAGAGCACAGTGGCCTCCATAATCCTTAAATGGAAGACGTTTGGGATGACCAGAACCCTTTCTAGAGCTGGCCGTCTGGCCAAACTGAGCTATCAGGGGAAAAGAGTCTTGGTGAGAGAGGTAAAGAAGAACCCAAAGATGACTGTAGCCGAGCTCCAGAGATGCAGTCGGGAGATGGGAGAGAGTTGTAGAAAGTCAACCATCACTGCAGCCCTCCACCAGTCGGGGCTTTATGGCAGAGTGGCCCGATGGAAGCCTCTCCTCAGAGCAAGACACATGAAATCCCGCATGGAGTTTTCTAAAAAACACCTGAAGGACTCCAAGATGGTGAGAAATAAGATTCATTGGTCTGAGGAGACCAAGATAGAACTTTTTGGTTTTAATTCTAAGTGGTATGTGTGGAGAAAACCAGGCTGTGTTCATCACCTGTCCAATACAGTCCCAACAGTGAAGCATGGTGGTGGCAGCATCATGCTGTGGGGGTGTTTTTCAGCTGCAGGGATAAGACGACTGGTTGCAATCGAGGGAAAGATGAATGCGGCCAAGTACAGGGATATCCTGGATGAAAACCTTCTCCAGAGTGGCTTCACAACTCTATGACTGTTCTTGAATGGCCCAGCCAGAGCCCTGACTTAAACCCAATTGAGCATCTCTGGAGAGACCTAAAAATAGCAGTCCACTAACGTTTACCATCCAACCTGACAGAACTGGAGAGGATCTGCAAGGAGGAATGGCAGAGGATCCCCAAATCCAGGTGTGAAAACACTTGTTGCATCTTTCCCAAAAAGACTCATGGCTGTATTAGATCAAAAGGGTGCTTCTACTAAATGCTGAGCAAAGGGTCTGAATACTTAGGACCATGTGATATTTCAGGTTTTTTTTTTTTAATAAATCTGCAAAAATGTCAACAATTCTGTGTTTTTCTGTCAATATGGGGTGCTGTGTGCACATTAACCGCTTGAGATCCACGCTATAGCCGAATGACGGCTACAGCGTGGACCTGCTTTGCCGGGACGACGTCCACTGACGTCGTCCCGTACACGAGCGGCCTGCACGCCCCGTGCAGGGCGCGCACAGTGTGCTCTGTGATCAGCGAGTCTATGAGACTAGGCGGGGACGATCCCGACCCCTTAACACGTGATTAGCTGTCAGCCAATGACAGCTGATCATGTGATGTCAACAGAGCCGGTAATCGGCTATTTTTTCTCCTCGTGCTGACAGCATGAGGAGGAAAAAAAAGCCGATCACCGGCGGCCGTCAGAGGGATATCAGTCCCGATCATGGAGATCTGCCGCCAGATCACCAGTGCCCACCTGTGTTCCCTGCCAGTGCCACTTAGCAATAGGCAGCAGTGCCGCCTACCAGAGCCCACCAGCGCCACCCATCAGTGCCCACAGTGCCACCCATCAGTCCCCACAGTGCCACCTATCAGTGCCCACAATCAGTGCCTTAACAACAGTGCTGCACATCAGTGCCACCTATCAGTGCCCATCAGTGTCACTTACCAGTGCCCATAAGTGCCCATCAGTGCCACCTATCAGTGGTACCTATCAGTGCCCATCCATGCCACCCATCAGTGCCACCCATCAGTGGCCATCAGTGCTGCCTTATCTGTGCCCATCAGTACCGCCTTATCTGTGCCTATCAGTGCCACCTTAACTGTGCCTATCCGTGCCCATCAGTGCAGCCTATCAGTGCCCATCAGTGCCGTCTCATCCGGGCATATCAATGAAGGAGAAAAATTACGTGTTTGCAAAATTTTATAACAAACTATGAAACATGATTTTTTTTTTCAAAATTTTCCATCTTATTTTTGTTTGTTTAGCAAAAAATAAAAATCCCAGCTGTGATTAAATACCACCAAAATAAAGCTCTATTTGTGGGGAAAAAATGATAAAAATTTCATTTGGGTACAGTGTTGTATGACCGCGCAATTGTCATTCAAAATGCATCAGCTGAAAGCTGAAAATTGGTCTGGGGCAGGAGGGGGGTTTAAGTGCCCAGTAAGCAAGTGGTTAATGAGGAAAAAAATTAACGTAAATGATTTTAGCAAATGGCTGCAATATAACAAAGAGTGAAAAATTGAAGGGGATCTGAATACTTTCCATCCCCACTGTATATCCAAGGAGTGGAAGAGTGGTAATGACTGCGATTAAAGCTATTCCAGACCCACTTATTAGTTTAAGGGGTATTTACTATATATATGGTAAGTGCAATAGAGTGTCAGAGTGCACACCAGTGGTGAGCACATAGGTATATTATAGTTCTGGATATTGGGAAAGAGCACAGTTTTGACATCAGTAAAAGTTAAACTTATTTATATTTCCACCAATGTCCGGGGAGAACTTTTATAGCATGATGTTGTCTTTGGATGGAGGTGTTTTATAGTCCTGGACACTGGGAAGGAATACAGTGAATGGAACGAGAAGCAAATAGACAGTGATATATTTACTTTGGAATTTACACAACATATTCAGTATTTCACAGCATTTAAACAAGAAAAGGCTTATTTATTGTGTTTATTATTTTATTGATTTGTTGCACCATTCACTTTTATTATGTCATGTATTATGTAATGTGTGGGTATGTCTTACCAGCGAGGCACAGTGTATATTGTTTTACAGTCCACGGGTTACCCCTATAAAGGTGGTTATCACACTGTGGTGCCTGGCAGCTGTACTGATTAGTTTAGTGTGTTGTTTTCCAAAAGTGCAGGAATTTGCCTCATGTAATGTGCCATTGAGTGCAGGAATCCTATAATTTGATCCTCGTTGAGGACACCAGTGATCGGGCAACACTGAGAACCATAGATGCAGTGATGGGCAAAGGAAACTTAATGCAACAGATGAAAGACACTTCATGCCAGAAGTGGTCTTCATGGAAGAATTGAGGGAAAAAATCCATACAAGTTTAAGCAAGTCAGCTATGTACGAGAACATAGGAACTGGGGTACAGAGAAATGGCAGCAGGTGCTCTAGACCAGCCTTTCTCAACCGGTGTGCCCCGGCACACTAGGGTGCTGCCAGAAATCCTTAGGTGCGCCACGGATCATGGGAGAGAAGGGCTGTAATATGAGCCCAATCTTCGATCCCCTGCCGAACTGTACATCGGCACTGAGGGAGCATTTTAGCAAAGGGAAAGTAAAGGGAAGGGGAGTGTGCTGTGCTCTCTGCTTCCCCCTACATTGCAGTACCCAGCTGTGTGAAGGAAAGTTATTGTACTAGAACTTTTAAAAGGGCTTTATACGTGTGTGTGTGTGTGTGTGTACATGTGTGTATGTATGTGCATACATGTTTGACATGTTTGTGTACATGTGTGTGTGTGTGTGTGTATGTGTGTACATGTTTGTATACATGTCTGTGTGTGTATGTGTACATGTGTGTGTGTGTTTGTATATGTGTTTGTATGTATGTACGTGTGTCTGTATGTGTGCATGTATACATGTGTGTGAATGTGACTGTATAGGAGTGTGTGTTTGTGTATGTGTTTGTATGTGTGTGTGTGTATGTATACATGTGTATGCATGTGTGTTTGTATGTATGTGTGTGTGTTTGTATGTTACTTTTACTCCTGACCCCCCTACTGTCAGAACTGATTTTTGTTTTTGTTTTTCAGCTGCAGGGATAGGACGACTGGTTGCAATCAAGGGAAAGATGAATGCGGCCAAGTACAGGGATATCCTGGACCAAAACCTTCTCCAGAGTGCTCAGGTCCTCAGACTGGGCCAAAGGTTTACCTTCCAACAAGACAATGACCCTAAGCACATAGCTAAAATAACAAAGGAGTGGCCTCATAACAACTCTGTGACTGTTCTTGAATGGCCCAGCCAGAGCCCTGACTTAAACCCAATTGAGTGAATGGCAGAGGATCCCCAAATCCAGGTGTGAAAAACTTGTTGCATCTTTCCCAAAAAGACTCATGGCTGTATTAGATCAAAAGGGTGCTTCTACTAAATGCTGAGCAAAGGGTCTGAATACTTAGGACCATGTGATATTTCAGTTTTTCTTTTTTAATAAATCTGCAAAAATGTCAACAATTCTGTGTTTTCTGTCAATATGGGGTGCTGTGTGTACATTAATGAGGAAAAAAAATGAACTTGATTTTAGCAAATGGCTGCAATATAACAAAAAGTGAAAAATTTAAGGGAGTCTGAATACTTTCCGTCTCCACTGTATATTCTGAGTGGGATCACCCAGATAAACATTTTTTCCTCCTATAAAGTTTTAACACTTTTTCCTATGGAGGAAAAATTCACTAAATGTGGGGATACCAGCAATTGTCGCTGCTATATCCCCTGTGAATGAAAGTTTGACTTGTCCGATAGACAATGCTTAGGGATCCAACGAATAAAAAGTTGGAAATTCCCCTTAAAAAAACAAAAAAAAAACACTTTTTGTTCTGATGTCTCAACCTGCGCTAGCAGCAATTGGTATATGTCAATCCTTAAGAGACCAGTCTGAACAGGTGCTCAAGGTTATTAGGCCAAGATTTAGCTGAGTTACCAGCGGCATTATGTTTGGCAATAGACGCCATGAGAGGTTTTATTCTTCAAGCCTCGCGCCTTACACTTAGGCTTGTGCATAAGCATAGAATCTTATGGTTGAAAAATTGGTCAGCCGAAGCATCATGCAAAGCTCCTGGCTAGTTTTCCTTTTTACGGTGAACAGCTGTTTAGGGGTGGTTTGGATAAAGTATCCTTTTGCTAGTTGGAAGAGGAGTAAACGTATTTCATTTAAACAAGCTCCTTCTCCAGTGCCAGGAGCATCTGCTTCCAGGCAGTCACGACAGCCTCCGCTGTCAAGTTCAAGAAGGAAACTGAAGCCTCCTTATTAGGGGGCACCCCCGCTCACGCAAGTGGGGGGGTGGAAGACTTCCGCAGTTCTCAAGGGTCTGGCAGGAAGAGTGTCGGAGCCAACGACCACATTACCCTGAAAGCGCCGGATCTCGTCTGATCTCAGAGGCTAAGCAGGGTCGGGCCTGGTCAGTACCTGGATAGGAGACCACCTAGGAGTGCCAGGTGCCGTAGGCTGCAGATGGTTGACTTCCTCAATAACTCTAGGGTACAAACTTGAGTTCCGAAGGTCCCCATCTCCTCGTTTTCTCAGACTCCAGAGGAAAAGAAGTCTCTCTTTCAAGCATTGGACCATCTTTTGTCTCAAAAGATTGATCTTAAAGGTTCCCATGCAAGAGCAGGGATTGGGGTTTTATTTTAACCTTTTCACGGTACCAAAACCAAATGAGTATGCAAGACCCATTCTAGATCTCAAATATCTAAACCGGTTCTGAATATCCGCTCTTTCCACATGGAGTCAATCTGATCAGTGGTCTCCGTCCTACAAGGTGAAGAACTTCTGGCGTTGATAGACATCAGGGATGCATACCTCCATGTACCTATATTTCCCGCTCACCAGAAATATCTATATTTCGAGGTAGAAAATCTTCTTTTTCAGTTTTTAGCTCTGCCTTTCGGTCTAGCTACTGCACCTTGAGTATTTACAAAGGTCTGGCCACCTCCTGTAGCCGGATTAAGGCCCCAAGGTATAATGATTATAGCTTACCTAGACGATCTGCTCTTGATAGACCAGTCGGTAGCCCACTTAGACCAAAGTATGATCTACAGTTAACTACCTGAAATACCAAGGTCAGATTCTCAAACTAGAGAAATCCTCCTTAAAAAACTATCAAGGAGATTGGAATACTTGGGTCTGATTATTGATACAGCCCAGGAAAAGGTATTCTTGCCCCAGGCATAGATCAGTGCCATAAAGGAACTGATTCAGATGGTCATAGCAAAGAATAATCCTTCTATTCGACTTTGCATGAGGTTGTTGGGAAAGATGGTGGCTTCATTCAAGGCCGTTACTTATGCTCAGTTTCATTGAGGCTGCTGCAAAACAGTATTTTGTCGGCTTGGAACAAGTAGGTCCAAGCTCTAGATTTATCAATGTGTCTGTCTCGAGGGTGTACCAGAGCCTCAGTTGGTGGTTGATAACCAAGAATCTGCAGAAGGGAAAATATTTCCTACCACCTACCTGGAAGGTAACAGCAGATGCCAGCCTTTTTGAGTTGGTGAGCAGTCCGGGAAGAAGCGACTGTCCAAGGGAAATAGTCCAGATCAAAAATGCCCATCAACATTCTAGAGAACCGGGCAGAGCGATTCGCCCTGAGGGCCTGGATGTTCAGGTTACAGAATTATCCTATCAGGATCAAATCCGACAATACCACAGCAGTGGGCTATATCAATCGCCAAGGGGGCATGACAAGTCGTGCGGCCCAGAAAGAGGTGAATTATATCTTAACTTCTGGGAATAGAAGGAATAGAAGATTGGCAGGCAGACACTTGAGTCGCCAGCAGTTGTTCCCGGGACAATGATCTCTTCACCCCGATATCTTCCTGGCAGTATGCCGAAGATGGGGGATCCCAGATGTAGATCTGTTTGCGTCCAGGTTCAACAAGAAAATCGACAACTTTGTGTCAAGAACAAGGGATCAGCTAGCATGCGGAACAGATGCCTTGGTGTTCCTGTGGAATCAGTTCTCACTGATTTATGCATTTCCTCCTATTCTGCTGCTTCCACGACTGCTTCGCAGGATCAAGCAGGAAGGGAAATCTGTGATTCTTGTGGCCCCCAGGCATGACCCAGAAGATCTTGGTATGCAGAGATCATAAAGATGGTGGTAGGGGATTCATGGATCCTACCATCACGTCCAGACCTTCTCTCGCAAGGTCCAGTAGGCCATCCTACTTTATAAACGCTAAATTTAACGGTTTAGCTATTGAGACCCATATTCTGAAGAAGCGTGGACTGTCAGGTCCAGTGGTATTTACCTCGGTTAATGCAGAGAAGCTGGCTTCCAGAATCATAGATTATAGAGTCTCAAAAGCATATGTCTCCTGGTGTGAATCCAGGGGTTGGCACCCCAGGAAGTATGTCATAGATAGAATCCTTGACTTTCTGTAGATGGGGTTAGAAATAAAGCTGGCCTTGCATACTATCAAAGGCCAGGTTTCGGCCTTGTTGGTATTATTTCAACAACCAATTGCTTCGCATTCTTTGGTTTGTAGCTTATTCGGGGGGGTAACGCGGCCTAATCCTCCGGTTAAGTCAACCCTGAACCTTGGGACTTGAATTTAGTTCTGTCTGCATTGCTGAAACAGCCTTTTTGAGCCGATACAGCATATTCCCTTTGTCCTTTTGACAAGGAACCAAATTTTCTGGTAACCATATCTTCTGCAAGAAGGGTATCAGAGTTGGCTGCTCTTTCTTGTAAGAGCCATATTTGATTATTCACAAGGATAAGGTAGTATTGCGCCCTCATCCTAAATTTCTACTGAAGGTAGTGTCTAGTTTTATCCGAACTAGGATATTGTTCTACCTTCATTTTTTCCAGAACCCAGAGGGAAAATTACTACATTCTCTTGATGTTGTGAGAGCACTCAAGGTCTACTTAAAGGTGACTGCTCAGATTCGAAAAACTGATGTTTTGTTGTGTTGCCTGAAGGTCCTAGAAAAAGGACAGGCAGCATCGAAATCTACTATTTATAAATAGATTCAGCAAGTATATGTTCAGGCTTAATGAGGAGGATTCCACCCTCTCAAATAAAAAGTGCACTCCAATAGGACTGTTATGGGGCGTACACACGGTCGGACTTTTCGTCTACAAAAGTCCGACAGCCTGTCCGACAGACTTCCGGCGGACTTTCGGCGGACTTGCAGCAGACTTTCTAACGAACGGACTTGCCTACACACGACCACACAAAAGTCCGACGGATTCGTACGTGATGACGTACACCGGACTAAAATAAGGAAGTTCATAGCCAGTAGCCAATAGCTGCCCTAGCGTGGGTTTTTGTCCGTCGGACTAGCACACAGACGAGCGGATTTCGGGGTCCGTCGTAGTTACGACGTAAAGATTTGAAGCATGTTTCAAATCTAAAGTCCGTCGGATTTGAGGCTGAAAAAGTCTGCTGAAAGTCCGGAGAAGCCCACACACGATCGGATTACCAGCCAGCTTTAGTCCGTCAGCGTCCGTTGGACTTTTGTAGACGAAAAGTCCGACCGTGTGTACGCCCCATTAGTGCTTTGTGGGAGTGCATCACCAAACTTCCATGGTTCAAATCTGCAAGGCCTCAACTTGATCTTCAGTCCATACATTTACCAGATTTTATCAGGTGAATGTAAAAAGACATGAGGATATTGCCTTTGGGCGTAGTGTGCTGCAGGCAGCAGTATAACTCCTCTAGTCTCATGTTGCCCTAATTCTGTTGTGTCTCCCTCCCCTCAGTTGGCATTGCTCTGGGACATCCCACATAGTAATTACTATGGCTCTGTGTCCCGTGATGTACGATTAAAAAAATAGTAACTTTATAACAGCTTACCTGTAAAATCCTTTTCTTTGAAGTACATCACGGGACACAGAGGTCCCTCCCCTCTTTATGGTATACACATGTATTGCTTTGCTACAAAACTGAGGTACTCCCAGTAGTGGGAGGGGTTATATAGAGAGTGGACTTCCTGTCCTAGGGTGTGCCAGTGTCCATCACCTGAAGGTGGCCTATAACCCACATAGTAATTACTATGGCTCTGTGTCCTGTGATGTACTTCAAAGAAAAAGATTTTACAGGTAAGCTGTTATAAAAATACTATTTTTAAAAACGGCTGTTTTTTCAGGAGCAGTGTTTTTTTAATGCTTAAAGTGAAACAATAAAAATGAAATATTCCTTTATATATCGTGCCTGGGGGTGTCTATAGTATGCCTGTAAAGTGGTGTATTTTTCCCGTGTTTAGAACAGTACCATAGCAAAATGACATTTCTAAAGGAAAAATTGTCATTTAAAACTTATCGCAGCTGTAATGAATTGTTGGGTCTCGGCAATATAGATAAAATTCATTGAAAAGAAGGGCATGGGTAACCCCCCCCAGTCCATTACCAGGCCCTTTGGGTCTGGTATGAATATTAAGGGGAACCCTGAACCAAAATTTTTAAAAAAATTGCGTGGGGGTCCCCCCAAAATCCATACCAGGCCCTTCAGGTCTGGTATGGATTTTAAGGGGAACCCTGCACCAAAATAAAAAAATGGTGTAGGGGTCCCCCCAAATCCATACCAGACTCTTATTCGAGCACGCAACCTGGCAGGCCGCAGGAAAAGAGGGGGGGACAAGAGAGCGCCCCCCCCTCCTGAACCGTACCAGGCCACATTTCCTCAACATGGGGAGGGTGCTTTGGGGTCTGACCCCAAAGCACCTTGTCCCCATGTTGATGGAGACAAGGGCCTCATCCCCACAACCCTTGCCCGGTGGTTGTGGGGGTATGTGGGCGGGGGGCTTATCGGAATCTGGAAGCACCCTTTAACAAGGGGTCCCGGCCCCCCCTATGTGAATTGGTAATGGGGTATATTGTACCACTATCATTTCACAAAAAAAGTGTCAAAATTGTAAAAAAAGACAAGAGACAGCTGGAAAAAAGTCCAGCGATATAAATTCACGCAGCAGCTGTCCAAAAAAAAAGGGGGGAGAGAGCTAAAATACACTCTACAGAGCTCAGTGAGGAGATCTCTGAGAGCTGATTGGAGGGAAGGGACATGTCCCCTTCACACAGGAACAGAGCCGAGGCTGTCAATCAGCTGGAGCTCCCTCCCCTGTCACCATTTTTCTCTTGGTGTCAGTAAAAATTGTCAAAAGTGATTCATATTGATAGCAGAGGAAGGAAGCAGCAGAAATGACACTTAGTGCTTCTAAATGAGACAATTAAATGCTATAGAGGGATATGCTTTGTTCATATTCCATGTCTGAGGTTTACAACCACTTTAGAACGGGCAGAGGGTGAGGAAAGATATCCTCAAAAAAGGGGGTCCGTACCCTCCAGAAGAGAGGTGGGAACACACAGTGGAGTACTCCTAAGATAAGCTTTATTGAAAATTTGCACACAAATAAACAATTTGTAAACATTCACAAATGATGGCAAAACAGTTTAAAATGACAACTTTGTCCTAAAAACACACTCCTGGGATACCAGCCATGCCACTTCCATCCATACAAGACACTAAACAGGTTAGAAAAGATGACGCATGAAAAGGGGGTCTAGTGGGGTCCTGGGAAACAACCTACGGGCACTTGCAGCTACATGCTATGTGCCACCTTTAGGACATCCAGGCCCACTGTATACCCTGTGTCTCCAGTATTGGAAAAATCTATAACGAACCTGCAATCATGTACATCTTATACAGACAGTGTAAAAACAGATGACACCTACAAATGGGTCTGTCCGCTGATGTTGGTGCTGCCAGTCACCCGGGTTCCCCTGTTGCAAGCTTAGTGTACATCCTGATGAAACCCACAAGCTAGGTGGGTGAAACGTATTGGTGTAGCGCCACACACACTCCAACCATCCCCAGGCAATCTACTATCTGATTGCCCATATCCAATCACGACAAACAGGAAGTTAAATTCCCGGAAACCAGAAACCGGAAGTAAAACCGGAAGTGAACGGCTGGCTAGCTGGAGATGGATGTACACTAAGTTTGCAACAGGGGAACCCAAGTGACTGGCAGCACCAATATGAGCGGGCAAAAGCTACAAGTGGATGCAGGAGAAAGGCTTCCCCCCACCACGGAAGATGGTGGACAACTATATGTGAGTCCTACCTCCTCGCTGAAGAGGAATATTGCCGTGCCCTGTGCATCTTAGTAAGAGCCTCCCCGCAGACTGGGGTGACACTAGCAGTGTGATTGTGTCACGAATCTATGTACATAGCCTTGAGTTGCACTTTAATACCCAGTGACCACACTTGAATTGCCCCATCACCATTTGCATCATTCATCCCTATGCCATATATCTTGACATTGAATCCCCTCCATTTTGGTTTGGAGCCCTTATGCTGCTGCCCTTTGTTGGGTTTGTTCAGACAGCAGTGGTTTTGAATTGATGAGTACCACAGGAACTTGGATATAACGTCCACTGCTATATTTATATGCTGGTCCGCCACGGACTCCCTCCTTTGCACTTAATAGTGATGACACAGGGCACAGGGCATAAGTGGGCCTTGGATGTCCTCAAGGTAGGCACCTAGCATTCAGTTGCAAGTGCCCCGTGGGTTTCCCAGGAGCCCTTCAGACCTATTTGTAGGTGTCATCTGTTTTTACACTGTCTGGATAAGATGTACATGATTGCAGGTTCGGTATAGATTTTACCACTACTGGAGATATAGGGTATACAGTGGGCCTAGATGTCCTAAAGGTAGGCACATAGCATGTAGCTGCAAGTGCCCTGTAGGTTTCCCAGGACCCCTCTAGACCCCCTTTTCACGTGTCATCTTTACTTACCTGTTTAATGTCTTGTATGGATGGAAGTGGCATGGCTGGTATCCCGGGAGTGTGCTTTTAGAAGGACAACGTTTTCGTTTTAAACTGTTTTGTCATCTTTTGTGAATGTTTACAAATTGTTTATTTGTGTGCAAATTTTCAATAAGCTTATCTTAGGAGTACTCCGCTGTGTGTTCCCACCTCTCTTCTGGAGGGCACGGACCCCCTTTTTTTGAGGATATCTTTCCTCACCCTCTGCCCGTTCTGAATCACATATTGGTCTTCATTGGTGAATTCCATACTCACTTTGGATGAGTTGGAACTCCTACCATTGACCTGGCTAGTTGACACTCTGGCCAAAAGGTCCCTGTCCTTTCCCTTATCCCCATCCCCTTTTTTGTTACAACCACTTTAGGTGTTATAGCAATTTTTTTTAACGAGAGGTCATAGATCTACTTTCAAAAACAGTCTGAGAGCAGCAGAGAATAGGCATGCTGTGCCTGTCCAGGACAGGCTGAGCATGGCTGAGGTCTGACTTCACTTATTTATATGAAATCACCTATTCTTTGAAAAACGAGACACAAAATGATATCATTCTGACAGCAGTTAGGAAGCTTCATTAGAAAAGCCTCTTAACTGCCTCTTAACTTACGGGAAATTTGATCACTTGCATTGTTTGTTCTTAATTGTTAATCACCTTTTTCTGTCGGGTGATGAATTTGTAATTGTAGAGTCTTGCAGATCTCAGGTGCTAAAGAAGCTGCCTACAGTCCATTAAGGCATTAAGTGTTTCAAAGCAAAATGCAAATAGTTTTATCCTGTGATGTCCACTGATATGGAACAAATGATGGATGAGTCTGTTAAGAGAAAAAACGCCAAGCAAAAAGAGAATATGAGAGAAAAAAAGCCCTAAGGCTGAACGCTGCACTATAACTGAATAATATAAACAAAAAAGCTGCTGGCATCCACAAGTCCAGTACAGAAACTTCAAACAGTGCAAATAAGCAACAAAAGATGCAGCACTAATTAAATCATGCATGTAAAAATGAGAATATATATAAAAAATTGGGTGAAAAAATATCAAAGTGAAAAAAGAAAAAGTGAAAAAAAGGAAAACTAAAGCAAGGTCCCATTGAGTGATAAGTTCATAGATAATTAAAAAAGAGTGTACATCTAAATGAGCAAGATGAATTGCAGATAGGTGAACGTGGCAAAAATCTCCAAAGCAAACAAAAGTGCTTCCAATCAGCACCCAAAGTGTATGGAATACCTGCTTACCAGAAAGCGATGACCGCCATAGCAGTCTCGCCCAGCATTAGAGAAGTATGGTCTCCCTCAGCCCTTTATGGATAATCCAGGACTCCCACTGCTGCCAAAAATACTCAGAGGCATAAGCAAAGAGGACTTCGATAGTGTAGTATGTTCGAAAATGGAATTTATTGAAAGATAAATATTGCACTTACAAGAAAAGAAGTCATCAATCGCAAACAGGTAATGTGGATACGACAAGCCGGCGTTGCAGTACAACCCTCGGTCTCACTCTACTTCCTATGTCATACACCCGTCCACCGTCTCGGGAGAAACTAACGTGATGATGTCACCGTCTGAGGCCCCACCCTACGTGTTTCGTCAGCAAAAGGACGTCATCTGGGGATTGGCCAGGATGAAAGTGTCATCACACATGGTGGTTTAAATACTCCTCATCGCCATTTTAACTGATGGCAAAAATGGAAAAAGCGGCTCTGCCATTTTAACTGCTGGCCGCAGATAGGGCGAAATAGTGAAAAAGAAGTAAAAAGAATATATATTGCCATCCAGTCGTAAATATAGTTAGTTTAAGTAAAAGATTTAGGTGAGCGATGGATGGTAGTAAATCAGCTACCTGAAATCTGAAAGACACAGGAAGGAGGGAGACTTCAGGGAATCGCAAACTCCACATAATCAAGAAAATGGATAACATTATATAAATGTCAAACAATATAATATAATACATGATGACTATAATTAAAATGAATACTATTATGAATACGTATTACCGCAAACATTATAAGTAAAAGGTATAAAAAATGTAATTTTTTTTTTTAAATATAGAAAAATAAAAATAAAAAATATAAATAAAAAATATGAAAATAAATATAAAATACGCCCTTTTGACTAAAAAAGGAGGAGAACAGAACAAGAAAGAAGACAGGTCCTCAATTAAGAATTACTAATGAAGCAGTTTATGTCCCAATCGACATTTAAGCCAAAAGGCACATAAGATTTTTGAAACAGACCTAACCATAATGGTACCCCTCCAATGAGGTTGAACTTTGTCAAGAGCTAAAAAAAGTTGTTCCCTCCAACTTCCTGTTGTGATACTTATCATAGTGCCTGGAAAGATTGTGTTTTTTAAAACCACGCTTGATATTCGCAACATGCTCTGCCAGTCGCACGTGTAGTTCTCTTTTGGTACGTCCAATGTATTGCTTAGAACATGGACATTGTATCAAATACACTATAAAACGGGTCGAGCAAGTCATGAAGGAGTTAATGTTGTAAGACCTATCAGTCACTGTGGACTGAAAAGTCTCACATTTACGCCCTCTAAAGGAATTTATTTGACAAATACTGCATTTACATGGGAAGAAGCCCTTCATTGATTGAAAAAATGATAGAGTTTTAGGGGGGTCAATTACATTAGGGGCTATGTTATGTCTGAGGGAAGGAGCTCCTCTAAAAATAATGCCCCAACAGTCTGGGATGACAGGGCCAAGTACCTTATCATTTTTTAATACATCCAAATATTTATTAAGTCTTTTTTTTTTATAGAAAAATATTGGTTAGAATACCTGGTAATCAATGACCAACTAGATTTATTATTGGGCCCATTTTGATCATCTAGTGTTGGGTTAGTTACTCTTGTTTTATTTAACATATTATACCTGTCCATGTTGGCAACAGTAGTAATGGTTTCATCTATTTCTCTTTCAAGGTAACCTTTTACAAGGAACCTTTGTTTTAAAATAGATGCTTGTTGGTAGTAATCTGTGATTTCTGTACAGTTGCGCCTAATTCGTTGGAATTGTCCTTTGGGTACCGCAGCCAACCAGGATCTATGGCGGCAGCTAGATAGAGGAATGTACGCATTTCGATTGGTCACCTTGAAAAATGTATTAGTAACAAACCGCCTATCCTTGATGGTAATGTTCAGATCTAAAAAATGAATTTGTGTGTCACTAGCTTCATACTGCAAATAGATACCTCTGTTGTTATGATTTATTTTAAGGAAGAAGGCTTCAAGTGAGGGTAAATCGCCATCCCAGAGAACAAGTAAATCGCCAATAAATCTTTTCCAGAGGTGCAACTCTCTGGGACGATCACTGTCTATGCATTCCTGTTCCCACCGGGCCATAAAGAGGTTTGCTAAGCTGGACGCAAACTTTGCACCCATAGCAACACCAGGTATTTGCAAATAGAAATCACCTCCAAACCAAAAATAATTATGACTCGTGGCAAAACGTAAAAGTTCCATAATGAAATCCCTCTGTACTGAGGGTAAAGATCCATCTTGTTCAAGATAAAAATTGACTGCTTCAAAACCCTGGTGGTGGGATATAATAGTGTAGAGGGAGGCTACATCTGCTGTCGCTAAGATGCAGCTCTCTCTCCATTCACATCCATCCAACAGGTTGATGACCTGCGTTGTATCAAGTAAGTATGAAGGGGTCTTTGCAACCAAGGGATGAATATAGTTATCCACATACCTCCCAATCCTTGCTGTCACAGAGTCTATGCTGCTAATAATAGGGCGACCAGGTGGTTTAACAAGATTTTTATGAATTTTGGGTAGGTAGTACATAACTGGCACTCTCGGAACTATGGGTATAAGGTATGCTTTTTCTTTTTTGTTAAGAATCCCTTGTTGAAAACTATATTCAATCAAATTGGAGAGCTCTTTTCTGAATTTTACAATAGTATTACCGGCTAAAGACTTGTAAGTGTCTTGGTTTAAGGGAGAGGGAGGGGAGAAGGGGCAGGGGCCACTCCAATTGGGCCTTGCCTCCCCAAAATAGGTTGGTGGACTATAGCGGTACCCAATTAAACCATCAGAGTATAAAATTCAGGGCGTCCGGACGGCTGGCTCCTTCTTCATGGAACAAGACCATAATACCTGGCCATTAAATAGGTTCATTTGAAACTTCTCAAGTTTATCCTTACTATGAATTACTTTACCTTTATGGATCAGCTTTACCTACAAACCCAAGGCATAGCCATGGGCACAGCGTGTGCCCTGGCTTACGCCAACTTATACTTGGGGGGTTGGGAAAGGACCATTTTCGGAGATGAATCTTTAGAACCATTCCTAAGTCATGTGCTGTTTTGGCATAGGTACATAGATTAAAAATAAAAAAGTGTGGCGCTAGTGAGTGGTGGAACTCCTGTTGCTAAACAGGTGGAAATAGTTGTTGTAAAAATTCTTTTTGGAGTACACTTCTCAAATAAAGTGCTCTTATGCTTTTTTGCAAATTAAGGATTTACACTATGTGGAGGTTTCTCTCTCTTTCTTGCTTATTTGCACATATGATGGACCTCTGAGCAAACGGTCATCTGGCGACCGAAACCGCACCCTGGGGACCTCGATCTCCAAGTTGGTTCTTCAGTTGAGGACTGCTGACAAGATGTTCCACGAGTCTTCCCACAAGCCTTCACCTTACACCGTCTGACGGTATATGCTCGTTTGACTCACCGCCACGGCCTGTGAGTCCACCTGATCTGGTAAGGGCATCCTTTTGCTTTTCCTTTCTCCTGGTGGGAATCATCCACATGAGTCAAGATTCAGCGTATTTATCAGGACCCCTCTTAAATAACCTTGAATTACCTCTGGAGAAGACGGTTGACACCTTGTTGTTTGTGGGACTGAATGGGATTGTCCCATCTTGTCATTTGAGAGACTTTTGAGTTTCCACCTATGTTTGTCCTCTCTTAGGGATTTCGATGTCCTCCATCTTGGCCCCCATTTCCATTGAATATTAGTTGTGTTAAACCACTTATTGAGATATCTTGCATTGATTTATATTTGCTTTGTTTTTTTCCTCTGGAATAAGGTGTCAAGTGCTTGATTTTCTCCTATTTAACCTACAGGTTATCACTGAGTATCCCACTACTATACTTATACAAGTTTTTATTTTTATTTTTTTTCCTTTTGATGCTTTACATAATAACTAGCTTTCACTTCACTAACTGACACTTAAAGTGTTTTCACTCCTCTCCAACAACTATTTCCACCTGTTTAGCAACAGGAGTTCCACCACTCACTAGCGCCACACTTTTTTATTTTTAATTTTCATGTGCAACGGTCATATTGCTGTGTCGGCTGCTTTATTCACATCTAGGAGTTGGCGCAATTTCTACACCTTTCTTTTATAGGTACATAGATGACCTGCTGGTCATCTGGACAGGCACTGAGCAACTTCTTATTGATTTTATTAAACGGTTAAATACTAATCAATTTGACCTTCACTTTACCTTCTCTTACGACACTCAAAGTATTTCTTTCCTAGACGTGAAAATCATTAAGAACTCCTTGGGTAAATTAACCACAGATTTATTCTGTAAACCCACAGCAGGCAATACACTCCTGCATGCTTCTAGCTCTCATCCCTGTCCTCTGATTCGCAGTATACCCTATGCTCAGTACTTTAGACTGAGACGGAACTGCACAGAGGACGGGGATTTTCGCACACAAGCTGATGCCCTACGTACATGTCTTTTGGCTCGTGGCTACAGCCGTACTAATCTACGAAAGGCCTTTAACCACTTGACGACCGCCTCACGCCGATGTACGTCGGCAAGGCGGCACGGACAGGCAAAATCACGTACAGGGTACGTGATTTGCCTTCCGCGGGTGGGGGGTCCGATCGGACCCCCCCCCGCCGCCCGAGGCGGTCCCGTTCTGTCCCCCGGCGATCAGAGACGAGGGGGAGGCCATCCGTTCGTGGCCCCCCCTTCGCGATCGCCGCCGGCCAATGGGAACACTCCTTTGCTGCTGTATGCTAAACAGCAGCAAAGGAAGTGATGTATTCTCCCCTCGGGTCGGTAGTTTCCGTTCCGGCCCGAGGAGAGACGGCATGTGAGTGACTGCACTAACACACACACAGTAGAACATGCCAGGCACACATTACACCCCGATCCCCCCCCCCGATCGCCCCCCGATCCCCCCCCAATCACCCCCCCCCCCTGTCACAAACTGACACCAGCAGTTTTTTTTTTTTTTTCTGATTACTGCTGTGTCAGTTTGTGACAGTTACTGTGTTAGCACAGTTACTGTTACCCCCCTGTAGGTCTAGGGTACCCCCCTAACCCCCCCTAATAAAGTTTTAACCCCTTGATCACCCCCTGTCACCAGTGTCGCTAAGCGATCATTTTTCTGATCGCTGTATTAGTGTCGCTGGTGACGCTAGTTAGTGAGGTAAATATTTAGGTTCGCCGTCAGCGTTTTATAGCGACAGGGACCCCCATATACTACCTAATAAATGTTTTAACCCCTTGATTGCCCCCTAGTTAACCCTTTCACCACTGATCACCGTATAACCGTTACGGTTGACGCTGGTTAGTTTGTTTTTTTTTATAGTGTCAGGGCACCCGCCGTTTATTACCGAATAAAGGTTTAGCCCCCTGATCACCCGGCGGTGATATGCGTCGCCCCAGGCAGCGTCAGATTAGCGCCAGTACCGCTAACACCCACGCACACAGCATGCGCCTCCCTTAGTGGTATAGTATCTGATCGGATCAATATCTGATCCGATCAGATCTATACTAGCGTCCCCAGCAGTTTAGGGTTCCCAAAAACGCAGTGTTAGCGGGATCAGCCCAGATACCCGCTAGCACCTGCATTTTGCCCCTCCGCCCAGCCCACCCAAGTGCAGTATCGATCGATCGCTGTCACTTACAAGGCACTAAACGCATAACTGCAGCGTTCGCAGAGTCAGGCCTGATCCCTGCGATTGCTAACAGTTTTTTTGGTAGCATTTTGGTGAACTGGCAAGCACCAGCCCCAGGCAGCGTCAGGTTAGCGCCAGTACCGCTAACACCCACGCACCGTACACCTCCCTTAGTGGTATAGTATCTGAACGGATCAATATCTGATCCGATCAGATCTATACTAGCGTCACCAGCAGTTTAGGGTTCCCAAAAACGCAGTGTTAGCGGGATCAGCCCAGATACCTGCTAGCACCTGCGTTTTGCCCCTCCGCCCGGCCCAGCCCAGCGCACCCAAGTGCAGTATCGATCGATCACTGTCACTTACAGAACACTAAACGCATAACTGCAGCGTTCGCAGAGTCAGGCCTGATCCCTGCGATCGCTAACAGTTTTTTTTGTAGCGTTTTGGTGAACTGGCAAGCACCAGCCCCAGGCAGCGTCAGGTTAGCGCCAGTACCGCTAACACCCACGCACGCACCGTACACCTCCCTTAGTGGTATAGTATCTGATCGCATCAATATCTGATCCGATCAGATCTATACTAGCGTCACCAGCAGTTTAGGGTTCCCAAAAACGCAGTGTTAGCGGGATCAGCCCAGATACCTGCTAGCACCTGCGTTTTGCCCCTCCGCCCGGCCCAGCCCACCCAAGTGCAGTATCGATTGATCACTGTCACTTACAAAACACTAAACGCATAACTGCAGCGTTCGCAGAGTCAGGCCTGATCCCTGCGATCGCTAACAGTTTTTTGGTAGCGTTTTGGGGAACTGGCAAGCACCAGCGGCCTAGTACACCCCGGTCGTAGTCAAACCAGCACTGCAGTAACACGTGGTGACGTGGCGAGTCCCATAAGTGCAGTTCAAGCTGGTGAGGTGGCAAGCACAAGTAGTGTCCCGCTGCCACCAAAAAGACAAACACAGGCCCGTCGTGCCCATAATGCCCTTCCTGCTGCATTCGCCAATCCTAATTGGGAACCCACCACTTCTGCAGCGCCCGTACTTCCCCCATTCACATCCCCAACCAAATGCAGTCGGCTGCATGAGAGGCATTTTCTTTATGTCCTCCCGAGTACCCCTACCCAGCGAACCCCCCAAAAAAGATGTTGTGTCTGCAGCAAGCGCGGATATAGGCGTGACACCCGCTATTATTGTCCCTCCTGTCCTGACAATCCTGGTCTTTGCATTGGTGAATGTTTTGAACGCTACCATTCACTAGTTGAGTATTAGCGTAGAGTACAGCATTGCACAGACTAGGCACACTTTCACAGGGTCTCCCAAGATGCCATCGCATTTTGAGAGACCCGAACCTGGAACCGGTTACCGTTATAGAAGTTAGTTACAAAAAAAGTGTAAAAAAAAAAAAAAATATGAAATAAAAAAAAAATAGTTGTCGTTTTATTGTTCTCTCTCTCTCTATTCTCTCTCTCTATTGTTCTGCTCTTTTTTACTGTATTCTATTCTGCAATGTTTTATTGTTATTGTTATTGTTATTATGTTTTATCATGTTTGTTTTTCAGGTGTGTAATTATTTATACTTTACTGTTTACTGTGCTTTATTGTTAACCATTGTTAACCATTTTTTTGTCTTCAGGTACGCCATTCACGACTTTGAGTGGTTATACCAGAATGATGCTTGCAGGTTTAGGTATCATCTTGGTATCATTCTTTTCAGCCAGCGGTCGGCTTTCATGTAAAAGCAATCCTAGTGGCTAATTAGCCTCTAGACTGCCTTTACAAGCCGTGGGAGGGAATGCCCCCCCCACCCCCACCGTCTTCCGTGTTTTTCTCTGGCTCTCCTGTCTCAACAGGGAACCTGAGAATGCAGCCGGTGATTCAGCCAGCTGACCATAGAGCTGATCAGAGACCAGAGTGGCTCCAAACATCTCTATGGCCTAAGAAACCGGAAGCTACGAGTATTTCATGACTTAGATTTCGCCGGATGTAAATAGCGCCATTGGGAAATTGGGGAAGCATTTTATCACACCGATCTTGGTGTGGTCAGATGCTTTGAGGGCAGAGGAGAGATCTAGGGTCTAATAGACCACAATTTTTTCAAAAAAGAGTACCTGTCACTACCTATTGCTATCATAGGGGATATTTACATTCCCCGAGATAACAATAAAAATGATTAAAAAAAAAATATGAAAGGAACAGTTTAAAAGTAAGATTAAAAAAGCAAAAAAATAATAAAGAAAAAAAAAAAAAAAAAAAAAGCACCCCTGTCGCCCCCTGCTCTCGCGCTAAGGCGAACGCAAGCGGCAGTCTGGCGTCATATGTAAACAGCAATTGCACCATGCATGTGAGGTATCACCGCGAAGGCCAGATCGAGTGCAGTAATTTTTCCAGTAGACCTCCTCTGTAAATCTAAAGTGGTAACCTGTAAGGCTCGGTTCACACATGGGCGGCACGACTTGCAGGTCGCCTCAGCGAGGCGACCTGCAAACGACTGCGGGGCGACTTGCGAGACGACTTCTGCATAGAAGTCTATGCAAGTCGCCCCAAGTCGCCCCCAAAGTAATACAGGAACCTTTTTCTAAGTCGGAGCGACTTGCGTCGCTCCAATTAGAACGGTTCCATAGCACAGAACGGGAGGCGACTTGTCAGGCGACTAGGTCGCCTGACAAGTCGCCCCAGTGTGAACCGAGCCTAAAGGCTTTTGAAGGCTTTTAAACATGTATTTATTTTGTTGCCACTGCACGTTTGTGCGCAATTTTAAAGCATGTCATGTTTGGTATCCATGTACTCGGCCTAAGATCATCTTTTTTATTTCATCAAACATTTGGGCAATATAGTGTGTTTTAGTGCATTAAAATTTAAAAAAGTGTGTTTTTTCCCCAAAAAATGCGTTTGAAAAATCGCTGCGCAATTACTGTGTGAAAAAAAAAAATGAAACACCCACCATTTTAATCTGTAGGGCATTTGCTTTAAAAAAATATATAATGTTTGGGGGTTCAAAGTAATTTTTTTGCAAAAAAAAAAAACTTTTTCATGTAAACAATAAGTGTCAGAAAGGGCTTTGTCTTCAAGTGGTTAGAAGAGTGGGTGATGTGTGACATAAGCTTCTAAATGTTGTGCATAAAATGCCAGGACAGTTCAAAACCCCCCCAAATGACCCCATTTTGGAAAGTAGACACCCCAAGCTATTTGCTGAGAGGCATGTCGAGTCCATGGAATATTTTATATTGCGACACAAGTTGCGGGAAAGAGACAAATTTTTTTTTTTTTTTTTTTGCACAAAGTTGTCACTAAATGATATATTGCTCAAACATGCCATGGGAATATGTGAAATTACACCCCAAAATACATTCTGCTGCTTCTCCTGAGTACGGGGATACCACATGTGTGAGACTTTTTGGGAGCCTAGCCGCGTACGGGACCCCGAAAACCAAGCACCGCCTTCAGGCTTTCTAAGGGCGTGAATTTTTGATTTCACTCTTCACTGCCTATCACAGTTTCGGAGGCCATGGAATGCCCAGGTGGCACAAAACCCCCCCAAATGACCCCATTTTGGAAAGTAGACACCCCAAGCTATTTGCTGAGAGGTATAGTGAGTATTTTGCAGACCTCACTTTTTGTCACAAAGTTTTGAAAATTGAAAAAAGAAAAAAAAAAATGTTTTTTCTTGTCTTTCTTCATTTTCAAAAACAAATGAGAGCTGCAAAATACTCACCATGCCTCTCAGCAAATAGCTTGGGGTGTCTACTTTCCAAAATGGGGTCATTTGGGGGGGTTTTATGCCACCTGGGCATTCCATGGCCTCCAAAACTGTGATAGGCAGTAAAGAGTGAAATCAAAAATTTTCACCCTTAGAAATCCTGAAGGCAGTGATTGGTTTTCGGGGTCCCGTACGCGCCTAGGCTCCCAAAAAGTCCCACACATGTGGTATCCCCATACTCAGGAGAAGCAGCTAAATGTATTTTGGGGTGCAATTCCACATAGGCCCATGGCCTGTGTGAGCAATATATCATTTAGTGACAACTTTATGAAAAAAAAAAAAAAAAAAAAAAAAAAAAGTGTCACTTTCCCGCAACTTGTGTCAAAATATAAAATATTCCATGGACTCAATATGCCTCTCAGCAAATAGCTTGGGGTGTCTACTTTCCAAAATGGGGTCATTTTGGGGGGTTTTGTGCCACCTGGGCATTCCATGGCCTCCGAAACTGTGATAGGCAGTGAAGAGTGAAAGCAAAAATTTACACCCTTAGAAATCCTGAAGGCGGTGCTTGGTTTTCGGGGTCCCGTACGCGGCTAGGCTCCCAAAAAGTCCCACACATGTGGTATCCCCATACTCAGGAGAAGCAGCTGAATGTATTTTGGGGTGCAATTCCACATAGGCCCATGGCCTGTGTGAGCAATATATCATTTAGTGACAACTTTTTGTAAATATTTTTTTTTTTTTTTTTTTTTGTCATTTTTCAATCACTTGGGACAAAAAAAATGAATATTCAATGGGCTCAACATGCCTCTCAGCAATTTCCTTGGGGTGTCTACTTTCCAAAATGGGGTCATTTGTGGGGGTTTTGTACTGCCCTGTCATTTTAGCACCTCAAGAAATGACATAGGCAGTCATAAACTAAAAGCTGTGTAAATTCCAGAAAATGTACCCTAGTTTGTAGACGCTATAACTTTTGCGCAAACCAATAAATATACGCTTATTGACATTTTTTTTTACCAAAGACATGTGGCCGAATACATTTTGGCCTAAATGTATGACTAAAATTTAGTTTATTGGATTTTTTTTATAACAAAAAGTAGAAAATATCATTTTTTTTCAAAATTTTTGGTCTTTTTCCGTTTATAGCGCAAAAAATAAAAACCGCAGAGGTGATCAAATACCATCAAAAGAAAGCTCTATTTGTGGGAAGAAAAGGACGCAAATTTCGTTTGGGTACAGCATTGCATGACCGCGCAATTAGCAGTTAAAGCGACGCAGTGCCAAATTGGAAAAAGACCTCTGGTCCTTAGGCAGCATAATGGTCCGGGGCTCAAGTGGTTAATAGAGCCTTCGTTCAAGATAGACAACAGCTTCTGTATGGCCCCCCACGTATTAAGCAATCTCCAACTGTAAAAATCGTGACTAAGTTCTCAGTTCATCACAATCAGTTGCGCAACCTATTATCCCAACATTGGCACTTACTCACTGACCATCATATTCTACATAAATATATTAGGTCCACTTCAGAACTGTTTTTTAGGTGGGCCACTTTCCTCAGGGACAAGTTCACTCAAAGTCACTATACAGTTCCTCCATCTGCATCAATGAACCTGCGAGGTACATATAAATGCGGAGAATGTCCACATTGCCCGTGGATCCAGGAAGGGCAACAATTTGTCCTCCCTAATGGTGAGACCTTTGTACCCTGCCATTTTGCCCACCAGAGGGGTTATCTACTTGATGGTTTGTGCCTGCAAGGCCTTCTATGTTGGCAAAACCATTAGGGAATTGCGGCAGAGACTGGGGGACCACCTGTATGCCTCTACCAATGGAAAGCTCACTACAGTGGGCCGACACATTGGTATTCACCACAGATTTAATTCCGAATGCGTTCAATTTTTCATCTTAGATGTAATCACTGAGGACCCTAGAGGAGGCGATTGGGACCGTACAATCCTGAGGCGCGAATCCTTATGGATTGAACGGCTCAACACCCTTACGCCTCCTGGCCTCAATGAGGCACATACCTACAAATATTTTTTATAACATCCTTGCCCCTCGATACTTGCTTGGGTCCCCCCATACGAACCTACATGCTCTATTCTGGGGCCTTGTTATTAAATCTCGCATTGTGATCATTGTTAATGTTATCCCCATATTGAGGTCTCCTTTTTTCTCTCCTATGTATTTTGTCTAGATCAATCTTTTTCAGAGACTGCCACATACGCCATTTATGCTCCTGATCAAATATTACTGTCTTATGCCCTTCATTATGTCTGTGGTATGGAACACTCCTTTGTATATAACTCTGTGCTGTAATATGTAAATACTGTTTGTTATTATTTGTAATATATATGTTGTTTTGGCAATCACACTTTAACATTGCTTTGATGCAAATTATATAATGTCGAATTATGTAATATCTATGTCGGAGTCAGCATCTGTGTCCCCCCTGGCTGGGGGGTTAATTTACCTTCCCCCAGCAGGCTACACTGACTTCTGACTTTGTTATCTTGTCATGTATCTTTGTTTAACTAGCACCACTCTTCATATGACTGGCGAACGGTTTGAGGTTAATTCTCTCCTGGCGGCGGGCACGTGCCTATCCAACTGTGGACGAGCCTCCCTCTATGGGCGGTCTCTTCCCCTGTTCCCCGTGATGACGCATTTGACGTCCCAAGATGGGGCTATGCGCGTGCGCAATCTCTGGACACGCACTAGGCAATAGGCGGACCCGGTTCTTCGGCTCCACGCCGTCCCGGGTTGGGGGTATTTAAAGCAGCCGATTGGCTGCTGTATTGTGGACGGTGACACCCAGGATTGCACTCTGCCAGCACAGAACTGTAAGTTAATTCCCCTCGCCTACTTTGCGGACTGCTTGCTGCCTTTCCTCCCTCCGAGACCTCGTGTACAGCCGCTGCTTGGGCTTTGTCCCTGCAGTGCATCACGGACGGAGTCAGGAATTTGTCTGCCTAAAGCTCAGTTTGTTTTTACTCAATGGTTCCTGTATCTATGTTATTTTATCCTACAGATACCTTTAAGGTAGTGCCGGACGTTGCTTTCTGTCCTGGGTGTCAGTATTAAAATGCCATTTATTTTTTAATCGGTGGGTGCCACTAATCATAATGTTTGGACCACGCACCACTCCCGGGGTACCTTTTGGTGGTTGCTGATTTATATTCCCTGACTATTCCCTTCTTTTCCTTTTTCCCCTCCTTTTCCCCCTCCTCCCCTTTCTTTCCCATCTTCTCCCCCCCCCTCCTTACCTTTCCCCCCCCTGTTTCCCCCCTTTGCTTTCCTTCTTTCCCTATTATCCCCTCCAGCCCCTTCCCCCCCTCCCCCTTCCTCCCTTTCCTTCCCTCTTTTTCCCCCCTCGCCTCCCTTTTCTTCTTTTCCTTTTTCTTTTTTTCCCCCCGGTCTTTTTTCTTCCCCTTCTTTCCTTCTTTTTGTCTATTTTTCCTCTCCCCTTTCCCTCTTCTTCCTCTCCTCCTTCTCTTCTCCCTTCCCCCTTTTTCCCTTCTCCCCTTCCCCTTTCTCCTTTCTTTTCCTTCTCCCCCCCCCCTTTTTCTCTTACTTTCTCCCCTTGTTTCTTCCCCCCCCCCCCTCCTTCACCTATTTCCTCCCCGCATTTGGGTGGTGTATGTTTATAACACCAATCTATGTTTGAATTAATTGCTATCTTTTTAGATTAGCCGTCCCAATCAGCCCCCCGTGTCCCCCAGGGGGAACGCCCTCACGGGCACCTCAGCTTATTGCTCCCCATCCTTGTGGGGTAGTCATTGGTGAGTGTGTGCATACATCGTATAACTACTCCAATGTTGCATTGTATTATAATTTTACAACTCTTTGAATTGTAGTTAATCATCATCATTTATTTTATTAGATGTTATGTATGGACTTCTCCTGAAGAAGCGGCTATTGCCGCAAAACTGTTGAGGCAAACGTCCGCTAACACATCAATGTTCCTTCAATACACATGTGGGCTGTATTTATCATGTTTGTTTTGTATAATGTCTTGCTGCAACAACTCCGAAATTGACTTGTTGTATACTGTGTCTACAGATTTTACTATTGTATCTCAATAAATTTTGAATTTTGTACTCTGATGGTTTAATTGAGTACCGCTATAGTCCACCAACCTATTTTGGGGAGGCAAGGCCCAATTGGCTCTTCTCCCCTCCCTCTTCCTTAAATCTATCAATTTAGGATGATGGTACCTAGCAATTATAACACTAAATTACCCTTGTGGCAATTTTCCTCTATTCATTTTGTAAGTGTCTTGGTCAGAAAGTATTCATTTCTTATTTGTATTGGGATTTGTCTAAAAATTTGGCAAAAATCTCTAAAGCAAACGAAAGTGCTTCCAATCACCACCCAAAGTGTATGGAATACCTGCTTACCAGAAAGCGATGACCGCCATAGCAGTCTCGCCCAGCATTAGGGAAGTATGGTCTCCCTTAGCCCTTTATGGACAATCCAGGACTCCAACTGCTGCTAAAAATACTCAGAGACATAAAGTAAAGAGGACTTCCATAGTGTAGTATGTTCGATAATGCAATTTAATGAAAGATAAATATTGCACTTACAAGAAAAGAAGTCATCAATCGCAAACAGGTAATGTGGATACGACAAGCCAGCGTTGCGGTACAACCCTTGGTTTCACTCTACTTCCTATGTCATACACCCGTCCACCGCCTCAGAAGAAACAAACTTGATGACGTCACCGTCGGAGGCCCCACCCTACGCGTTTCGTCAGCAAAAGGGCATCATCTGGGGATTGGCCAGGATGAAAGTGTCATCACGCATGGTGGCTTAAATACTCCTCATTGCCATTTTAACTTATGGCAAAAATGGAAAAAGCGGTGAGGTGATTGGAAGCACTTTTGTTTGCTTTAGAGATTTTTGCCACGTTCACCTATCTGCAATTCATCTTGCTCATTTAGATGGACACTCTTTTTTAATTATCTATGGACTTATCACTCAATGGGACTTTGCTTTAGTTTTCCTTTTTTTCACTTTTTCTTTTTTTCACTGATATTTTTTCACCAAATTTTTTATGTATATTCTCATTTTTATATGCATGATTTAATTAGCGCTGCATCTTTTGTTCTTTATTTTCAAAAAGAGAATATACTTGCACATAATTGGATTATGAAAGTCAGCAGAGCTTCACCTCGTTCACTAAGCTAAGGGAGCGTTACCTTGCATAATGACCTCAAAATGCAAAATTCTTTAGTAAAAAAAACTATTTCTATCAAATATTTACCGTAATTTTCCTTTCCTGATGGACTCCATGACAGCCTACGTGTGGGGTTAATCCCGCCCCCTCATACCTCATAGGACCCTTCTCTCATAAATCTTTGCTCCGGGCCAGAGGCCGTGTTCCATAATTTAGGAAGAGAGGGAACTCCTGCTGCCATGGTGTCCATCAGGAAAGGAAAATTACAGTAATACCGCGTACACACAATCAGATTTTCCGACGGGAAATGTTCGATGGGAGCTTGTTGTCGGAAATTCCGACCGTGTCTAGGCTCCATCGGACATTTTTCGTTGGAATTTCTGACAAACAAAATTTGAGATCTGGATCTCAAATTTTCCGACAACAAAATCCGTTGTCGGAAATTCCCATTGTGTGTACACAATTCTGACGCACAAAATTCCATGCATGCTCGGAATCAAGCAGAAGAGCCGCACTGGCTATTGAACTTAATTTTTCTCGGCTCGTCGTACGTGTTGTACGTCACCGCGTTCTTGACGTTCGGAATTTCCGACAAGATTTGTGTGACCGTGTGTATGCAAGACAAGTTTGAGCCAACATTTGTCAGAAAAAAACATGTATTTTGTTGTCAAAATGTGTGATCGTGTGTACGCGGCATAAGTATTTGATATAAATTTTCAGTTTTCCTGACAGACTCCATGGCAGCCTACTGTACGTGTGGGAAATATTAACTAGCCATACACATCCGAGTGGGCAGAGTGCTGGACAAAAGAAAAAGGTTTATATGGCACCGTCAACAGACAAGATACTTGTCACGGAACGTCCCACACTCCGCATGAGTGCTTCCATCAGTATACCGCTTCCTAAGTTCTGGAACACGAGTCCAATGGATCTGGCTATAGGAACCCCCAAGAACTAGACAACACCAGTCTTGGAGTACATCAGGACTAACTCTTTATTTGAGATCTCACACACATTTATACAGCAGGCTGACTCAAAGCTAACCTAATTAACATGAGCTAATTTACTAAAAAATTTACCCAGACCAGATGACAGACTTGTGGGCACCGAGCTTCACACAGTAGTATAAACACAATAGCTGGAGCTAATTACAATTAACAATACAAACAACAATCTCCCCCCCTCCTCAGCCTAGTCATCAACAGTTCGTTTCCTAGCCAGTCCTGGAGGCTAATGTGATCAGCTCACTCAATTAACAGGTTGAGTTCAGAATCAACCAAACCAATAATAGTCTCTACATACATCCTGGGAGATATTGTGGACAAATATAACTGTCCCATTTTAAGTAGTCCAAGATATATTTTCTCACTCACCTGTACCAGCAGCAGATACAGGGTGACTTAGACATAAGATGTATATGGGAAGCTGAAACAAGGACATCCCCTACTTTCCAAGGGATTCTGAGTTCCACGGGCCCTCCCGTCACATCTCTCCCCTTTCGGCAGGAGACTAGTTAGTAAGTAGTTCCAGTCCTCTAATACCTGTACCCACACAGTACCCCAAATAAATTGTTCCAAACAAAGCATTACTCACCCAGCCAACCTCTGCCTCTCTCAGAGAACATATCTGCCGCTGGGGAGAGGCCTGGACTGGCCCTTCTCCCTGGAGTCCTTTCTGCCGCTGGAGAGAAGACAGGGTGACTGGGCTCACTCTGTCATGCTGTTGGGGATCTGGGCCCACTGCCCAGCATCCCTGGGGTATACAGGTGGAGACTGAAGTCCCAACCACCTTCACAGGAAATCCATCCTCTGTTAGTTGAGGGCAGAGTCCAGCAGTCCTCGGCCCTGTTGCCAGCCCTTCTGCTGGAAACCCCACACCATCTGTTCCGGCTAACTGTTGGGGAGGGAAGCCGACTGCCCCGCCTCCCTGGAACTCTGTAGTTGTTGCCGGTGCTGGGCAGAGGTTGGTAACACTCTGCCCTGTTGCCAGCACTTCTGCTGGGGACTCCGCATCCTCCGCTCCGGCTAACCGTTGGGGCAGGAGGCTGGCTTCCTCCACTCCCAAACTGTATAGCTGCCATTGGGGAGGTGAGCCGGCTCCTTCCTTTTCCATTCCCTCATCTGGTTGCTTGGACAACATGTCTATGGTACTGTCTCCCAGGTGCACTGATCTTTGCTGGGGAGGGAAGGCCGCTTCCTCCACCCTCGCCAACTGTTGGGGAGGGACAACACACACCTCCTCTCCCTTCTCCCCCTGTATCTGCTGCTGGGAAGTGATTGCCACCTTCTCACCCTGGGCCTCCGAAACTGCCACAGGTGTGGGGCAGAGGTCTTGGACCCTCTGTCCGGTTGCCAGATGTTCAGCTGGAGAAGTTTGTTGTAACTCCACAGACACTGCTGTTGGTGCTGGGCAGAGCACAGTGAAGTTTGGCCCTAATACCAGCTCTTCTGCTGGAGGCTCATCAGGTTGTTCTTCCTCAGCAGAAAAGTCTATTAAATCCCCTACCTCTATAACTGGTGTCTGTGGATAGAGGTTCACCATCTCCTGTCCATGGAACTCAGAAGATGCCATCAGTGCTGAGCAGAGCGCAATGAAGTTTGGCCCTAATCCCAACTCTTCTGCTGGGGGCTCACCCGATGGTTCTTCCTCAGCAGAAAAGTCTATCAAATCCCCTGTCTCTGCAACTGGTGTCTGGGGATGGAGGTTCACCATCTCCTGTCCATGGAATCCAGAAGATGCTATCAGTGCTGGGCAGAGGTTAGCAGAGCTCTGCCCTGTTGTCAGCACTTCAGGTTTGGGGACGGCAATCTCCGGATTTTCCACTGCCGATTCTCTGGCATGCTGCTGAACTTGTTCTAGCAGTTTCCTGTATGCCCTTTCCAGATGCTGTTCCTTCCTTAGCAAATGGTCCAGATCAGGTTTGAGCTCTGAGACCCCGGCAAGACTGAGCATAGACTCTCTATATTCTCTCAGGTCCTCAAGGTCAGGTTCCCCTTCATCGCCAAACATAAAATGATCTGTAAGGCTCTCCCACAGCAATCCAGGGCCGCCAAAGTCATATCCCTCTGGAGAGCATTCTGTTGTCTCCCCTAAATATCCCTCCTCTGCGTGCCATTGCAGAGCCCGATAACGATTGTCCAGCTCTATCTCCTGCTGGACCAGCCTGTCCAACTCAGTCACCCATTGCTCCTGGGGTTGCTCTCCCAGGAATGCCATCCGCAATGCCCGTTGGTCACTGGCCCGTTGCTCTTGGGTTGGAAAGCACTTGCCCTGTTTTATACCAGCGAGCTGGAGGGCTCCAATCCAGAGCTCCACCCGAATTTGCTGCCTAAGCTCCAGGTATTCATCCTCAGACACAGTCCTGGTGTATGTTGAAAGGATGATCCGCAGCAGCCCCGGGAACTCTGATGCCAGGTCCATATCTCCGCTGGGGTGACTGAAGTCTGCTATCCTGATCTTGGATCCAGGTGGAGGTTTAGATTTCCCAGACTGCAGGAAGCTTTCCTGGTGCTTGCCACCAATGTCACGGAACGTCCCACACTCCGCTTGAGTGCTTCCGTCAGTATACCACTTCCTAAGTTCTGGAACACGAGTCCAATGGATCTGGCTATAGGAACCCCCAAGAACTAGATAACACCAGTCTTGGAGTACATCAGGACTAACTCTTTATTTGAGATCTCACACACATTTATACAGCAGGCTGACTCAAAGCTAACCTAATTAACATGAGCTAATTTACTAAAAAATTTACCCAGACCAGATGACAGACTTGTGGGCACCGAGCTTCACACAGTAGTATAAACACAATAGCTGGAGCTAATTACAATTAACAATACAAACAACAATCTCCCCCCCTCCTCAGCCTAGTCATCAACAGTTCGTTTCCTAGCCAGTCCTGGAGGCTAATGTGATCAGCTCACTCAATTAACAGGTTGAGTTCAGAATCAACCAAACCAATAATAGTCTCTACATACATCCTGGGAGATATTGTGGACAAATATTACTGTCCCATTTTAAGTAGTCCAAGATATATTTTCTCACTCACCCTGTACCAGCAGCAGATACAGGGTGACTTAGACATAAGATGTATATGGGAAGCTGAAACAAGGACATCCCCTACTTTCCAAGGGATACTGAGTTCCACGGGCCCTCCCGTCACAATACTTAAGCCAAATTTAACAGAAGATAACGAGGCTGGCTCTATGCAGTAGTGCGCCACGAACATGTTAATTGAAGACTACAAGGCCGCCTTGCAAATAACTTCTGGAGCCACGTGACGTAGACAAGCTTCTAGTTGAGTGAGCTGTCACCGCTTCTGGAGGCGTCAAGCCCTTGACTTTGTAGGTCCACCGAATGGCCTGAACAATCCATGCTGTGATAGATCTGGAAGAGGCATGCATTCCCTTATTCTTCCCATGAAAAAGAACGAACAGGTGGTCAGAATGATGGAACGGAGCTGTAGCTTCTAGGTACTCCCCCGACATCTAGGGGATGAACACTGGAATCTCCGGTAGATCTGAACGTTGGAAGAGCAATCTCTAGATTGTCGTGAAACACATATGACACTTTTGGGTTTGAACGAGGGTTGCACCGATACCGATACTGGTATCGGTGCCGATACTAAGCATTTGCACGAGTATCGGTACACATGCAAATGCCCCGATACCCAAAACCGATACCTTCGGGCTCGGTACTTTCAGCTGTCAGCAGGAATTCCCCACTAACAGCTGAAAAGTAAAGAAAAAAATGCTGGCAATTATTGGTTGTTAAGGAACGGGGCCACCGTGTCCTTAACAACCAATCACGTGTCCTTGGGATTTCCCTCCCCGCCTCCTCCTCCTCCTCCCCTCTCGCCAGCTATTACCAGGCTTGGGACCACAGGTCTGTGGAAACTTCCTGCATTAAAGGTGAGCAAGCCCAGCTCCCCCCATCCCACTGTCCTCCCCCTCCTGATGGGTGCAGCTCTCACAATTAGCTCTGCTCATCGTGGCTCCGCTATTTCTGTCACAGTCCGGTGAGCAGGAGTGAGTTTTGTGTGACCTCCGCACAGATCTGACTTTTCCTTGGCAGCTGCAAGGTTCTGCACACAGCGAGATTTCTCCCAGTGCCCTGTGTGTCCGTACTCAGCCTGGTGGAGCCTCCCCTCTCCAGCAAGCAGAGGCACAGACACACGGCCAGCACCACTGCAGCAGGTCAGTGTGTGATTAGATCCCCCTCATGTGTCAAATACTAATTATCTATATAGTGTTAAATACACAAAACTGACATAGAAAAGTGAAGTCTAATATCAATGCCTAAATATATCTTGGCGTGTATTAATCTGAAAATTAAAATCTATAGTGTCCATGTAATTCCAGCAAATAGGACTATTTGCACTGGAGTTTTGGTTTCACCAACCAATGGGAAGTTGGAAATCGAACAATATGTTTATGTATGAAATTTTGTTTATGCATGGACACTATATATATATGCTAATTTTCAGATTATTAACACGCCAAGATATGCTTAGGCATTGATTTTCACTTTACTTTGCCAGTAATTTTTGTTTTATGTTATTAAAACTATATATAATTAGAATTTTACACAGCAGCGCAGCACATACAGTGGGGACAGAAAGTATTCAGACCCCCTTAAATTTTTCACTCTTTGTTATATTGCAGCCATTTGCTAAAATCATTTAAGTTCATTTTTTTTCCTCATTAATGTACACACAGCACCCTATATTGACAGAAAAACACAGACTTGTTGACATTTTTGAAGATTTAGTAAAAGAGAAAAACTGAAATATCACATGGTCCTAAGTATTCAGACCCTTTGCTGTGACGCTCATATTTAACTCAGGTGCTGTCCATTTCTTCTGATCATCCTTGAGATGGTTCTACACCTTCATTTGAGTCCGGCTGTGTTTGATTATACTGATTGGACTTGATTAGGAAAGCCACACACCTGTCTATATAAGACCTTACAGCTCACACTGCATGTCAGAGCAAATGAGAAACATGAGGTCAAAGGAACTGCCTGAAGAGTTTAGAGACAGAATTGTGGCAAGGCACAGATCTGGCCAAGATTACAAAAAAAAATTCTGCTGCACTTAAGGTTCCTAAGAGCACAGTGGCCTCCATAATCCTTAAATGGAAGACGTTTGGGATGACCAGAACCCTTCCTAGAGCTGGCCATCCGACTAAACTGAGCTATCGGGGGAGAAGAGCCTTGGTGAGAGAGGTAAAGAAGACACCCAAAGATCATTGTGGCTGAGCTCCAGAGATGCAGTCGGAAGATAGGAGTAAAGTTGTAGAGAGTCAAACATCACTGCAGCCCTCCACCAGTCAGGGCTTTATGGCAGAGTGCCCCGACGGAAGCCTCTCCTCAGTGCAAGACACATGAAAGCACGCACGGAGTTTGCTAAAAAAACACCTGAAGGACTCCAAGAGGTGAGAAATAAGATTCTTTGGTCTGATAAGACCAAGATAAAACTTTTTGGCCTTAATTCTAAGCAGTATGTGTGGAGAAAACCATGCACTGCTCATCACCTGTCCAATACAGTCCCAACAGTGAAGCATGGTGGTGGCAGCATCATGCTGTGGGGGTGTTTTTCAGCTGCAGGGACAGGACGACTGGTTGCAATCAATTGAAAGATGAATGCGGCCAAGTGCAGGGATATCCTGGATGAAACCCTTCTCCAGAGTGCTCAGGACCTCAGACTGGGCCGAAGGTTTACCTTCCAACAAGACGATGACCCTAAGCACACAGCTAAAATAACAAAGGAGTGGCTTCACAACAACTCTGTGACTGTTCTTGAATGGCCCAGCCAGAGTCCTGACTTAAACCCAATTGAGCATCTCTGGAGAGACCTAAAAATGGCTGTCCACCAACGTTTACCATCCAACCTGACAGAAGTGGAGAGGATCTGCAAGGAGGAATGGCAGAGGATCCCCAAATCCAGGTGTGAAAAACTTGTTGCATCTTTCCCAAAAAGACTCATGACTGTATTAGATCAAAGGGGTGCTTCTACTAAATACTGAGCAAAGGGTCTGAATACTTGGACCATGTGATATTTCAGTTTTTCTTTTTTAATAAATCTGAAAAAATGTCAACAATTCTGTGTTTTTCTGTCAATATGGGGTGCTGTGTGTTCATTAATGAGGAAATAAAAATGAACTTAAATGATTTTAGCAAATGGCTGCAATATATCAAAGAGTGAAAAATTTAAGGGTGTCTGAATACTTTCCGTCCCTACTGTATATTTATACTTATTTTTGGTGGGGAACATACACTGGTTGTTTGCACCAGCTGAATGTTTAGAATTATGTTTATTTACGTGGCAGCGCATACATTTTGTTTTGTTTTATTTGAGTAGAGAGCAGTAGCCAGGATTGTGACTCCCCTGCCCACTTTATCAGCCCTTCTTTTTTTCTCATCTAGCACATCTTCACCCCAGCCTCACCCAACTCCCCCCAAACCACCCCTTTACCTACTCTTACTAGGTAATAGGTATCAGTAATCGGTATCGAGCTGGGCATGGATGTAGAGTTACCCCTTGTGATAGGAGAGCTGGTCTGGAGGGCAGAGGAACTGGGTCCCGGAAGCTGAGTTGCATCATCAGGGGAAACCATGGCCTGTTTGGCCAGTATGGGACTATTGCCACTATCTCTGCTTCTTCCATCCTGAGCCTCGACAGAAACCGAAGAATGACAGGAACCGGGGGAAAGGCATAGACACTGTGGAATCGCCAATGGTCTGTCAGAGCATCTGAGTCCACAGCAATCCGCGCTATCCCCAAAGATCCTACAATGCTGTTATACCTTCAGTCTCCTCACCCAGTCGAAGCCTTTTACGGAGAAACGCCGTGTCGGACGGAGGCACGGGACCTGACGTCACCACACATCAGCTGGCTAAGCTTCACCGGGGCCAAGCTGTAAGTTTTCGAACTTTCTGCCTTGCTTTAGATGTCAGCCACCCATTCATTTTAATAAAAGCTTTACGTACTTCACTATGGAGGATCCTCTGTTCCTTTGATCTCTCCCTGCATGTAACGAGTGGTTTCACAGAGACACAGCTCCTGTTAAGGAAATTCCAGTGCTTTGCAGGAATCAAAGATGGATCCAGGCCTGAAAGCAATATCAGCTGTCCCTGCCTGTAGGATTCGGCATCTGAGAAGCCCTGAAGACCCCCGTAATAGGGGTCCAGCCTATCTGAGGGATTTCACAGAGATACAGCTTACGATACGGGAATTCCAGTGCTTAGGAGGAAACTAAGGCGGATCCAAGTCTGCAAACAAAATCAGCTGTTCCTGCCTGTGAGACTCAGCATCTGAGAAGCCCTGAAGACCCCCGTAATAGGGGTCCAGCACATCTGGTAAGCGGCCCCCCTTTTCACACAATCACCCAGCGAGATGGAATTCCACTAGCTGAAGGAAGGACTATCTACACAGAAACACAGATTAATATTCACATATTTATAAAACAATATATATAATTTATATATATGTTTTATATATTTTTCACATTTATATGTTAAGATTTTTAGGTTGAAGATTAATCCCTAAACATTGTGGTTTTTGACACTAGTAGCGCACCTGAACTTATTTACTGTAAGAGCATCTACCCCGAAAGCCTGGGGACAACAAGACCTCAAGTAATATTTCCCTAGTCTGAAGTTGCACGGAGAGGCGAACAAGTCTACTTCCGAATGATTCCCAGGGACAGGACCCACTTGAAGACTTCAGGATGGAGAGTCCACTCATCTAGAGACACTCTCGACAGAAAATCTGCCTGAACGTTCTGGACTCCAGGGAGATAGACAGCTGTCAGGTTGGCCAGATTCTTCTGGGCCCAGGTCATGATGGGCTCTACTTCCTTCAACAGGGAAAGACTATGAGTACCACCTTGTCTCTTGATGTATGAGACTGCCGTTGTGTTGTCCAGTCCTAGGAGAACTGACTAACCTACTGTTAAGTGGTGAAAGGCCTGTAGAGCGCAGAACGCTACACTGGAGTTCCAGAACATTGGAGACTATCCTGTGAGAAGGAAAGCTCCATATGCATTGGGCTACCTCTGTCAAGCAGAGTGCGCCCCAGCCCCTGTTGCTGGCATCTTTTGTGATGGTGATCCAGGACACAGGTGCAATGGAGTGATAATTGAGGAGGTTCCTCTGCTGTAACCACCAAGGAAGGCTCTCCCTCATGGATAAGGTTTTTCGGATAGAGTGATCCCGAAGCCCTGGGTTCCACTGCTGGTGGAAGCTCTTCTGAAAGGGCCGCATTTTCCACTGAGCCCACTTTACCCTGGGTGTTGTTGCTACCATGGTGCCGATGATTTTTAGGCATTGTGAGGCTTGGAGATGAGAGGAGGACATTGCAAGCTGAACTCTGTCCCGGATCACTGGGATTTTTTCAAGGGGTAAGGAGATGGTGCTCTTGATTGTGTCAAATTGTGCCCCAAGGAATACCAGGGACTGCATAGGATCAAACCCGAGTAGAGTGGAGATGACCTGGGATCTGTGGATTAGCAACTGCTCCCTGTCCCGAGATAATAACAGGAGGTCGTCCAGATAATGGTACAGACGGATACCTCTGGTCCTGATCAGTGCCATGACAGCCAATAAGAGGTTTGAAAACACACGAGGCAATGTCGTAAGCCCGAAGGGGAGACAGGTGAACTGCAGATGGATTTGATCGACAGCAAAGCAAAGGTATTTCTGGAACTCTGACGCTATTGGGAAATGGAAGTAAGTGTCCTTCAGGTCTATAGACACGAGCCAGTTGCCTGGCTGGATTGCCTAACGGATCGTGAGCAGTGTCTCCATCTTATACTTCTCCTTCTTGATAAAAGAATTCAAGTGGGTTAGGTCTATAACTGGCCTCCAGGAGCCATTTTTCTTCAACACCATGAAGAGGGGCGAGTAGACCCATTGAAACCTTTCGTCGGCTGGAATTTGTATTGCAAATACCTGAGCCACAAGAGAGTCTGCGTAGGACAGGAGAATTTGCTTTTTCTCTTCCAAAAGAAGGAAAGGATGTGTGTATGAATCGGAGAATGGGTGGGTTGCTGAATGTCCAGGCATGGCCTGATGGGACTGTTTTGACAACCCAATAATCTTTGATCGAGGCTGCCCAGACATGTTGAAAACTAAGTAAGTGAGCTCCGAGTCGCTCTGTCTGGGCAGGCGCAATATCAAAAAGACTTAGGGGCTTCTTGTCCACCGGAAGATGCCCCTTTTGAAAACTTCTGGCTTGAAGGCTGTTTTTTCTTTCAGGTCTTCCTGAACTCATGGCCAGGCCTATAGTGCCGAGCATCCCTTGCTTGATCTAAACCTTGCCTGGGCTTGTGTTCTCTCCTGGTTTAGCAGACAGCGATCCTGAGGGAGGAATCCCGACTTCCCCCCTGTGGCACGGGTGATGGCACTGTCCAATTTGTTCCCAAAGAGGGACGAACCCTCAAAGGGAATCCTACACCATGCCTGCTTGGAGGCAGGGTCAGCTACCCACAGGTGCAGCCACAAGGCACGTTTAGCCGTGACAGATGACAGCATGATCCGAGCCACCAGGCGAATTATGTCCAGGGAAGCCTCCCCCAGAAACGCCGCCCCCAACCTTAGGTCATGAATAGGTGAACTCCTGGCCATTTCTTCCGAGATGCTCCTCAGAGAAGCATCTACGTCGTCGGTTCAGACTTCCATCGCTGTAGAAAGAGCTGCAAGAGCTAGAACTGGTTTGCAGGTCATACCCGCTGTAATTTAGATCCGCCTGAGGTCAGTATCAATTTTCCTCTCCAGGCCATCCCTAAAAGATACAGTATCCTCCAGTGGGAGTGTGACGTGCCTCACCAATCTCATTAGGGCTGCGTCAATGAGAGGAGCCTACTCCAGATGTTTCACATCCTCGCTTTTAAATGGGTATCTTTGATACCTTTGTTAACAGGGAATTTTTCCTTTCAACACCACCCTATTCATCGGTAATTATTTTGCCGAGTTCACTCAAAAAGGGGAAATTAGGGTGTTCTTTTTTGAGGTGTTTAAAATATTTCCTCTGTTTGGAGGGTGCCTCCACTGGCTCTTCCCAACTCAAAGCTTCTTTGACAGCTTTGACCAGCTGTAGTACTAAGGCAAATTCAAAACCTGCACCAGGGTCATCTACCTCCACCTCACTGTTTGAGGCTTCAATTGAGGAATGGCTCTGCTGTGAAGGGCCTGGAGCCTCAAGATTATCCCCAATAGGGACTGACATGGTGTTGCAAGCAGGGTTGTGGGTACGATCAGAATCCACTTTACTCAGGGACTCATGGACCACCTTTCCGACCAGTGCTTCCACTCTTTGGTCTCCACCCCCTCTTTCTTTTGCGGCTTTAAAAAAGCATTGCTCACAGAGAGACTTGCCTGAAGTCTGGAGCTTGAAGAGGAGTGATGATGTTGAGACCTAGGACGGTCTTTAGCTTCGCGTGCCATGTTTTGGTGTTCAGACCTAGAAGGGTTGAGTGGAAAAGAAAGCGTTAAGAGCTCCTGAATGAGTGAACCCAAGCATCATAGGAAGAAAATAATTCAATCCTACCTGCAGCTCAAGGGTTGGCCACAGGTGGGCGGTGACAGATCCATGGCAAGGCAGCTTGAAACTTGTAAACCGGAGACCAGTGTCTGGTCCCCGCATAAGCCCACAAGTCATCCCAAGGACTAGCTGATTTGACAGCTATTTAAATCTGCCACCATTGATGACGTCACCACTCCCCACAGCGCGCCTGCATCGGAAAGTGACGCTGCCATGCGCATGCGTGACCACCGCCTGCTTCGTTCGTGGCTTGCAGATGCGAAGACAAGTCCCAGCGACTTTCTGAAATGGCGAGCTGGAACACAGCTGCGCTCCAGCCACCATGGCCAATCACTGGAGCTTGAAAGCAAACAAGGAGACACACAAAACACAGAGATACGGCTGCCATAAGAAAATGAATATCTTTGTACATTACCACCACCACGGCACGATCCGGACCAGACCTGGGACTGGGGAGCTGCCGCTCGACCCACCGCACGACCAGGGCGTTTACAATGCCTCCTGCTACTAGCTGGGACGTTTGGCCATATTGCCGCTTGCCTGCCAATGGCCAGGCTAGTAAGCTCTTCATGGCATTGCATCACATCGCCCATGTCCACCTGCTAATAGCTAGGATTGCTGGACTTCAGAGAGGACCACCAGTAACCACCAACGTATCGCCGTGCACACCGCCAGGCCTGGATTACGGAAAACTTAATGAAAAGGTAAGACTTCATCTTGGTCCTAGGAGGACAAAAAAAGAACACGGCCTCTGGCCCGGAGCAAAGATTTATGGGAGAAGGGTCCTATGAGGTATGAGGGGGTGGGATTAACCCCACATGTAAGCTGCCATGGAGTCTTTCAGGAAAGTCAGTATTAGTAAAGCACAGTATTGTAAGGTAAATGGTATTCCCCTTCAGTAAAATCAGCACTAGGGTTATTGGTTCGTTTCGAACATTAGGGGGATGAGCGAGCCCATTAAAAAAGCTACCGTATCTTTGGAATTGGAATCCTGTGCTACCGAACTGATATGCCTGCAGGAAACTCACTTGACTGACGAGACTAAATTATTAATTAGAAACAAAAAATTTCAGACACAATATCACTCAGTGTACTCCTCTTATTCAAGGGGAGTGAGCATCTTGGTCAGGAGAGGGTTGATGTTTTCCTGCAGGGATGTCAGTATTGATAGGTTGGGTTGTTTTATTTTTTTGTATTGTTTAATTGAGGGTAGGCCATTTGTCATAGCAAATCTGTATATCCCTCCCCCATTTAAAATGGAGATTCTGTCCCTGCTATTGGGGTTTCTGGAGGATAAAAAAGATGTTCCAGTTATTATAGTAGGGGACTTTAATGCTGTGCTGGATAGCAGGCTAGATAGGTTCCCACCTGGGCCCAGTGGAGATAGAGTGTCGGAGGCAGGTTGGCACAGTTCCTCGAGGAGGTCGGGTGGTGTGACTTGTGGAGAGCCCGTAACCCTAGTAGTCAGCAATACTCTTGCTTTTCGGGGTCCCACCACACTCTCTCCCGCATCGATATGGCCATTGGTAACCAAGAAGTCCAACCCTTAATAGGTAAAATCGAATATCAGCCAAGGGGGATGTCCGATCACTTGCCACTGATAGTAACAATAACTGTGCGGGATAATAGCGGCCAGAGAATGTGGTCCTTAAATCCAACATGGTTGGAGATAATAGGGAATAGGGACGAAATAAACATAAGATTGAGAGAATTTATTGAATATAATACTGGTACAGCCTCGGGGGTGTGATTTGGGACTCCTTGAAAGCATACCTCAGAGGGCTTTTAATTCAACAGATATCAAAAGTAAAGAAGCAAACAAGGGCAAGGGGAGAGCTTATTAGAGAAGAGGTCTTGGAGTCAGAAAGAAAGTATGTGCTAGATCCAACCCCAGAAAATCGAGAATCCTGGGTAATGAAGCAACAAGAATATAAAATGGAAGAAATTAGAAGAGCAAAAAATAGGAAATTTTTCCAGAGGCAGAGGAGCTTTGAGGAGGGGGAAAGAGTGGGTCGGACGTTGGCCCTATTGGCCAAGACTAATTCACCCTCTTCAATAATTCCTATGATTAAGACAACTGAAGGGGAAATTTCATCAGATCCTCTGGTAATTAATGGAATATTTTCAGAATTTTATTGTGATTTATATAAGACGTGACATTGCCCAGAACAGGGAGAGATGGAGAAGTTCTTGGAAGGCACTAAGCTGCCAGTGTTATCAGACACAGACATGAATAGTCTGGATGCTCCAATAACACTGGAGGAACTTCGGCAAGCTATAGGGGATATGCCGAATCAGAAGTCCCCAGGCCCCGATGGATTGCCCTCTGAAGTCTATAAACAATATGGGGAGGTGTTGGCCCCTGAGCTTTTGAAGACATTGAACTGGTCAGCTGCAGTCGGTAGACTACCATCATCAATGTCTGAAGCTATTACAGTACTAATCCAGAAAGAGGGGAAGGACCAATTAGATACATCGTCATATAGACCAATTTCGTTGCTGGGTACCGATGTCAAGATTTTGGCAAAAATCCTGGCAACTAGGCTAAACAAATGTATCTCTACCTTGATCCACCCGGATCAATCTGGGTTTATACAGAACAGGTCTACCAGTAAAAATATAAGAAGGACTTATTTGAATCTCCAGACTCTGGTAGAGAATGAAGGTTCCAGAGCTGTCTTGTCCTTGGATATTGCCAAGGCATTCGACACTCTGGAATGGGGCTATTTATGGTGGGTAATGGAAAGATACGGGTTTGGCCCCCTATTCATTAATTGGCTTAAAATATTATATCAGCACCCTAGCGCTAGATTAAAAATAAACAACGTATACTCGGAACGGATCTCCCTTGAAAGGGAAACCAGGCAGGGGTGTCCGTTATCGCCCCTGCTGTTTGCCCTAGCAATGGAGCCTTTTGCGGAGGTAGTAAGAAACTCACCCGGTCTGCAGGGTTATAAAAGAAAAGGGGGTGAGGAAAGAATAGCGTTATATGCCGACGACGTTCTGTTATTTCTGGGTGACATGGGGCCATCACTAGTAAAGGCAATGCAGTTGGTGGAAGGATTTTGGAGGGTATCGGGGTTCATAGTCAACTGGGAGAAATCTACACTTATGATTGACTCGACTACTGGCTCTCTCCCTCAGGGGATACCCCGTTTTAGGGTGGTGGAGAAGTTCAAGTATTTGGGTATAGTTTTAGCTAACAACCCAACCTATTATATTAGAGATAATCTAGTTCCGCTACTAGAAAAATTTAAAAGGAAGAAAGACATCTGGTGTCGGCTCCCCCTATCTGTAGCAGGCCGTGTAAATTTGGTTAAGATGATTTGGATGCCACAACTAATGTATATACTACATAACTCACCGGTTTGGATTGGGAGGGACTGGTTTGTAAAAATAAACTCTCTCTTTTGTGAGTTAATATGGAGGTAGGGTCAGGCCAGGATTAGCCTTCAAACCCTGCAGTGCCCTACCAGGGAGGGGGGATTGGCGGTTCCTCATCCATGTAGGTACTTACTGGCGGCCCAGTTGCAACATCTGGGTGGGTGCAAACGTGGGGGAGAGGCGAATACCAGTGTAAAAATCATGTTATCAGGTAACCCGCACAAATCCTTAGCAGGGGCACTGGAAGCTGGGTCTCTAAGATGTGCACTTTCAACATATAAATTGGTTACAAAAGTCTGGCAGTTAGTGAAGATCGAGATGGGATGTAGGGGCCTCACGGAGTTTTCACCTATATGGCAGAATGGGCAGCTGCAAGAACTACAATCTATAGGAACAAACAGGCTGTGGGAAAGGTTGGGTATAATTAGCCTGGCTCAATTATTTGATGGCAATATTTTAAAGTCTTTTACGGACCTGAGACGGGAGTTTGGAATTCCAAAAGAAACATTTTATTGTTATCTCCAGATTAGGCACGCATTAGATAAACAATTTAAGACTAAGGTGATGGAATGGTGTAGTGCGTTGCTTCTTAATAAAGTGGTACAGGTATCTAGCCTTAAGGGCCTAATATCAGGAATTTATGATCAACTAATGGCCAGGGCGACGACATTAGAACCACTTTCGCGTGCCAGGGAGGGGTGGGAGGCTGATGTGGGGGAGTTGAGAGATGATCAGTGGGAGAGAATCTTGGAGCTTTCGCGCGCCAGGGAGGGGTGGGAGGCTGATGTGGGGGAGTTGAGGGATGATCAGTGGGAGAGAATCTTGGAGCTTGGCCCACTGGTGTCCCTCTCTCCGTCGCAGCGGGCTTCGCACCTCCTGTTGGTGCACAGAGCCTACTACACCCCGAAGAGGCTGCACAGATTCGGTCGAAGATCAGACGATAAATGCCCCAGATGTCTAGAGACAGGCGACCTTATACATATAATGTGGAGATGCCTGAAATTAGCCAGATATTGGACTGAGATCCTAAACATTATAGAAAATAGGTTTGGGATAAGACTGGAACACGAGGTGTGTGCTGGGGCTAATTAGTCAGAATACCGGGAACAGGCTTATAGATATAGCAATTGTACGATGCTTATACCAGGCGAGGAAACTGATTGCGAAAGCCTGGTTATTATCGGTGCCCCCTACCCCTGAAGAATGGGTCAAAATAATGAACTCAGTGGTAAGAACAGAAAGGACAATCTATACCAGAAGGGGAAGTTACAGGAAGTTCACAATGATATGGGGTTTATGGTGCCAGGGAATGAGCAATGAAATATTAAACCTTACCGAGGGTATGAATATAAGAACGAGGGAATAGCCGCATGTGGTTGTAAGCACTGAGTATTGATTTCCTAATTGGATAACAAGATTTGCCAGGCCTAAGATAAGGTTATTTTAATAGAAGTAAACTGTTTGGGGTGGAGGGTGGGTACTAGGGCTACAGGGGTGGGGGGGGGGGATGGGAGGTGGGGGGGGGCAAAGCATAAGGCATGGTTAAGACAATGTGTTTATGATGAGTCTGGCTGTGTTATGGGTTACTAAATGTTGTAAAGGGGTATGTTTTCTACTGTTTATGATAAATAATGTATAGTTTGAAAAAGTAATAAACAGGATTTGATTAAAAAAAAAAGGGTTATTGGTTTGAATCCCAACCAGGACACTACCTGTCTGGAGTTTGCATGTTCTCCCTTTGCCTGTGTGGGTTTCTTTCGGGTACTCCAGTTCCCTCCCACACAAGAACATGCTAGAGGTTAGTTGACTCATGTCTGAATTGACCCCAGTATGTGTATGAATGTGAGTTAGGGACCTTAGATTGTAAACTCTTTGAGGAAAGGGACTGATGTGAATGTACAATATACAGTGGATATAAAAATGCTACACACCTCTGTTAAAATGTCAGATTTCTGTGATATAGAAAAATGAGACAAAGATAAATAATTTCAGAACTTTTTCCACCTTTAATGTGACCTATAAACTGCACAACTCAATTGAAAAACAAACGGAACTCTTTTAAGGGGGGGGGGGGGGGGTAAAACTAAAATAATGTGGTTGCATGTGTGCACACCTCTTATAACTGGGGATGTAGCTGTGTTTAGAATTAAGCAATCACATTCAAACAAATGTTAAATCGGAGTGTTTAGTAGGTACTAGCTACCCACCCTTGTGGATGAGGACTGGGAGGAGGGGATTTAACAATATATCCCTCTGATGATCACAGCTAGGGATAGATCCAGTTCCTGCACAGGGCATACTACACCCCCCAAAGACTATCAAGAATATACCCAGCTCAATCCAATAGATGCCCAAAATGCACCACTGAACTGGGTACATTCTTGCATGTAGTGTGGTCCTGCCCCCTTATCCATCATTTCTGGAGAGATGTGGTTCACAACATTAACTCTGTAGGAGGACTAAACATAAGAGTTGACCCTCTCATCCTCCTTTTGGGTATCTGTGACACTGTTACGACTAACACACACAAAAGATTGTTCATTTTTTATGCCTCGTTCTATGCCAGAAAAGCTATCCTAACTAAATGGAAACAGCCAGGACCTTGCACAGTTGCGCAATGGAGAGCTTTGATTGATTCCACCCTCCTTCTCTACAAACTTACGTACAAAAGTCGTAAATGTCCAAAAAAATTAGAGAAAGTATGGGGCGCCTGGGTCAAAAGCTAAAAGCCACCCCACTCTGAGAAGAAACCACATTGAGCCAGGGACTCTGCATGGAGCTGATGTCATTATCCCCCCCCCCCCCCCCCCCCCCCCCACGGACGCTAGCCCCATACCTAGCTACCACAGTACACTGTGTATGGGGCCTCCCCATACTCTCACGATACACCCCCCCCCCCCAGAGGAGTTACACCGATATTAATTCTCCACGTCCAACCACATAAATTAACTCATATGAACAATTGAGTACACAAGAGCCTCTTATAGACCTATACAATTTTTACACAGATAACTGGTTCCTAGCATTCTATGTCTTGTAATGTTTGTAATGCACTGTTTTACTTCTTAAAAAATTTGCTGTAATATCCATTATTCTATAACTCTTTATGTCTGTATGTAACTATATATGACAATATATCTCCCGTTGGAGAGAAATAAAAACTTTTCTGTTAAAAAAAGGGTATTGACCACTCGGATTATTTTCAAATGAATCACTACAGGTGAATTGTGTAGAAAGTACAGTAATGCCGCGCACAGACGATCGGAATTTCCAACAATAAATGTTCCAATGTGAGCTTGTTGTCGGAAATTCCGACCGCGTGTAGGCTCCATGGGACATTTGCTGTCAGAATTTCCGACGGCAAAAATTTGAGAGCTGGTTCTCAAATTTTCCGACAACAAAATCCGTTGTCGGAAATTCCGATCGTGTGTACACAATGCCGACGCACAAAATTCCAAGCATGCTCGGGATAAAGCAGAAGAGCCGCACTGGCTATTGAACTTCATTTTTCTTGGCTCATCGTACGTATTGTACGTCACCGCGTTCTTGACGTTCGGAATTTCCGACAACATTTGTGCAACCGTGTGTATGCAAGACAAGTTTCAGCCAACATCCGTCGGAAATAAATCCAGGGTTTTGTTGGCGGAAAATCCTATTGTGTGTACATAGCATTACTGTGGCATTAATTACATTTTTATTAAGTCGGCTTTACCCGCCAAATGACATTTTAAGAGCATTCCAGGTGTTAATCTTATGCCAGAAGCGGGACAGTAGGGGATACACATTTAATGGGCAGTAATCCGCAAGCCTAGGCAACAGCTGTTCTCCTAAATACTAAATGAGGTTACTATTGGGATGGGACAAGAGTCAGGCAGCTCCAATTTCTGATCCTCATCAAGCACCCTCTTAGTCTGAACACATGAGGAGAAGATTTGGCTCCCATTTGATTTCAACTTCAGTATCCAAACATCATTGACGTTTGTAGAACCCCTGCCAAATCAAACCTAGGGCAATTCTACTCATCACTAAGTCTGATAGAAATGACCAACTGGGATTGAGGCATAAGTGGAGAACGGACCAGATCGGCTTCAGAAAAGAAAGCCAGCTTTTGACGTGCAGACCATCCAGCACGCCCCAGAGAGCTATACAGTGGCTAAAACTGTGAATGTCTAATACCCCTGGAGGGTCATGCTATCTGGTGAGTGCAATACATTACCAGCACGATAAAGTCACTTGGCACTATTGTCACCTGAGAGAAAATAATCAGCACTAAACCTGAACAGTCACTGAACACAGTTTGAAGCACAAAGTCACTTTAGTCAATTAAACTGTATATCTTTTAAAACAATTGGAATATTTTTTCACAATTTTTTTACATTCAATATTCAATTGTTTATCATGGAATATTCACTATTTATATTTGTGGTTATATGTTTATGGTTTGAATTCTGATACAGAGGATCAAACACACTCATTATTTTGCTTGCAAAAAGTTTTTTCTTTAAACATCCTCCATTCTCAGAGAGTGTAACACTCCCAGTCCATTTTTTTTGTTTCATTATATTTTTGCAGCATGATTGTAGGTTTTTATGATTTCAATTTACTACTCTGACACCCACCAGAGGGTGTAACACACCTATCCATTCTGTGGTTTTTGACATTAATTCGATCAGTTTATCACATAATTTTATACTACTAGGAATATTAAATTGTACCACTTGCACATATTTCACTTGTTTTGTGACAGGGAGGGGGTGTAACATATTTTACACCAAATCTTCTGATTTCAAAGTTGGCTTGAAATCCAAAGTTCACCATATTCTCCAGGGAGAGTAACACCACTACATAAATCTTTTTAGCCTAGTTGCCTGACCCAATAAGGCAGAGGGTATAACACCGGTTTTCACTGTTTCACTTTTGCTTTTCATTGGAGAAAATTCTGTTTTATTCCTATTTTTACTTTGTGACATCTTAATATTTCTGTACAGAACTAATGTTAAGCCAAAGGTACAGGTAAACTGTTAGGCACTTCTTTTTTATCTTACTATATTAAGAGTAGAATAGCGCCATTTCTACACTTCATCGTTCAATTTCCGATCCTCGTCAAGCACCATTAAGGCCAATTTAGACTAGTTTATGGTCAGGCCAGAGTAATGCCCAAAACAGAAAATTATGGTGATTACTTCTGCTAAAGAGGTAGTGGTGTCTTCTAAGAAGAGCATCATGTCATCTGCATACAACATGATCTTCTCATGCAGATCACCAAACCTGAATCCTGTAATCTGTGGGTTGGCCCCCACCAGGGTCGCTAATGGCTCTATGGCGATAGCAAAGAGCAGGAGGGACAGCGGACACCCCTGACTCGTTCCCCTGCCCAGAGCAAACACATGTGACATTCGATCAGACATCCTAATAGTCGCTTGTGGGGATGCATACAACAATTTGACACATGCGATAAATCGATCTCCAACACCAAACCTGGATAACATCGCTCACAGGTACCGCCAGCCAATACTATCAAATGCCTTATTGGCATGAAGGGACAAAAGAGCCCTGTGTCCCCCATTTTCAGCCTGTAACCGCATATTAAGAAAGAGCCGCCTAAGGTTAGTGGCCGTGGATTTTTGTGGCATAAAGCCAGCCTGCTCTGGATTGATGATAGAAGATATGATCCCATTGACCCGAAGAGCCAAGACCTTAGCCAGGATCTTAACATCACTTTGAAGGAGAGAAATAGGTCTATAGGAACCTGGATCAACCGGATCCTTCCCAGGTTTGAGCAATAATATCACATTCGCTCTGGCCATTGAAGCAGGAAGGCGACCCTCCCTAAGTGAGACATTGATATTGGGTATAAACCTCCATAGGGAGGCCGTCCTCCCCGGGAGCTTTGCATGTGGGAAAAGAACAAGCCGCCGCCCGCAATTCTTCCAAAGTTAATGGTGCATTCAGTTGTTGCTTAGCCGCACAAGATAGAGAAGGCAGGGTACTATTGGAGAGGTAATTGTCAAGATCAGCATCTGAATATGCATCTCGCCACCCACAAAGGTCAGTAGAGAAGGACGCCAACAGAAATCATTTGCTCTGGATTATTGACTATCTTTCCACTAACGAGCGTATAGCCCCAATAGCCGGGGATTGTTGCTGAGATCTAGCAATTTTGGCAAGTAGATGATCTATCTTTTCCCCTTCTTCATAAAAAGCAAGTTTGGTAAAAAAACCTTTTACGCTATGCAGTGGAGGATCCCAGGCGGTCCAGTGAATCCTGAGCCGACATCCATGCCTCCCTTGCAGAGTCTGAAGGGTCGGTAACATAAGACCATTCCAGTTGTCGCATCTGGTCCCCCACCCATTCAAGCAGAGCAGAAGAGTTCCGCTTGATGATTTTAATTTTTGTTATGAACACACCTCTAAGGTACGCCTTAAACGTCTCCCACTTTTGTATGGTATCGGCATAGTGACAATGAGACTGGAAAAATTTGTCAATCCAGGCGGCTATCCGTTCCTGTGAGGGCTGTACATTGGAAAGACATAATGAACAGGAGATAGACAATATTGCACAACTGTGCAGCAGATAAAACTGAAAAAACAATCTGAAACTGAGGGGATCCTGGGGTCCAGCCGATGCCAACTTGACAAAGCTGAGGCCCCCCAGCAGGCATAGGGTTTGATCAGTTCTTCTCGTGCCAACCGGTCACCGAAACAAATGCCATGTAACCCGAGACAACAGACAGTTTACAAGCATCATACATGCCAGCATCTCACGTGTGGGCCTGTATAGATGGTATAACCAAAAAAAATAAAAAGTGTGTAATCACTCACTGTAGGTAGATAGCAAAGATAATCCCTCTGAAGAGGAGGCAAACTGTATAGGTAACTTATTGCCAATCATTCCCTTTTGTAATTCCAAACAGGTTATCAACTGTAGTATGGGTCGAATGTTTCCACTCATTGTGTGCTTAGCGAACCACCGGCAAGCTTTAGATTTTTTGAGATATAGAGCAGATGAGCTGATGACCGCGTTAGGTGGACAAATGGCCCTTTCGCTGGTGCTCAAATAATTGTTCTTTGAGGTTTGAAAACGATGAGCAGAAAACAGGTAGGAAAAGGAAAAATATGACCTGTGTTGATGCTTAGATTGTGATTACTGCAGTAATATATGTGCTGAGTTTAAATGTTGAGCTCTTTTGTTGGTTGTTTAGCTAGCTATTGGTGAGGAAAAGATGCTTGTATGGATGATATGTAAAAATGCAATGGACAATAGTCCAGCATGTTGTGAAAGGAAGAGCTGCAGCTGTAGACTGTATTTGTGAGAGTCTGCTTGGATGGAGATGATCCCTTAAGGCCCCTTTCACACTGAGGCGGTTTGCAGGCGGTATTGCGCTAAAAATACCGCCTGCAAACCTCCCCTAAACAGCCTCCGCTGTTTGTTCAGTGTGAAAGCCCGAGGGCTTTCACACTGAAGCGGTGCGCTGGCAGGACGGTGAAAAAAGTCCTGCAAACCGCTTCTTTGGAGCGGTGAAGGAGCGGTGTATTCACCGCTCCTAAACCGCTCCTGCCCATTGAAATCAATGGGACAGCGCGGCAATACTGCGGCTATAGCCGCGCTGTACGAGTGATTTTAACCCTTTTTCGGCCGCCAGCGGGGGCTAAAACCGCACTGCTAGCGGCCGAATACAGCTGCAAGAACGACGGTACAGCAGCGCTAAAAATAGCGCTGTTGTACCGCCGACGCCTCCACCGCCCCAGTGTGAAAGGGGCCTTAGAGAGGGAGATTTCCCCTTAACCCCCCCCCCCTTAAAAAAGCTTGTGCCTGTGAAAAGCAGGACAGTGCTGAACATCTAAGAAATGCTTAATTATGTTGAAAAAATAACATCCTAGTTGAAATTGTTAGTTTTTATTAAACTCTAGGATTATTTGAAACAAAGAAAGTAAATGGCTGATTGATGTTAACACCCTTTAAAATCCTGAATAGCAGTCATGATTATTATAATTTTATTGGTGAATGTAATAGTGTCATGTTCTAGGATACAACACTAATGTTTTTTTCGTTAATACAGAAGGAACCAGATCTATTCCTAGAAGTTTGGTAGATCTGTATGGTATTGAACAAGAGCTTGCAATAGAAACATCAATACGAGTTTGGTGATGTATAATGTTTGTGCACAAATGTAATGAACACCATATAATGTTCTTGTGAATTATTTCAACCATGGTTAATGACAACTTTGAATGGACGTCCTTTAATGAAAATCCACGTGGTGATAATTAAGGAATATGAGCTCAATTAATAAGGGTAATAAAAGTGCACTCATGAATAACAGAAATAATGGCCATATGTTTTGTAGTTTGTGGAAAGTGTTGGTTAAATGTGTTTGTTGCTAACTAGTTACTTTCTAGGAAGGAACTGTAAAAATTTCACACTAAATACCTTTTATTTTGTTTAGTTTCTAGACAATATTAAACAGCATCAATCCACCTGTCTGATATGGTTTGATGTACAAGAACTAAAGATGAAGATTACAGTCAAACTAAATAATTTATGTTGTTTTTGTTGTTATTTTTATGCAATATGCAAATGCACTGAAAGTTTTCATTGGAACTGATTGTAAACCAGAGCAGCTAATACTCTCGATGCTGCATAATAGATTTATAAGGGTTTCCTCTGATTGAGTTGAATATAAAATGATATAGAACAAATAATGTTTTGATATCTGGAATTATATAATACTTGTAATGGTTTGAAGGGTGTAAGAATACCCAAACATTTACATATTGTTCTTTTCTGTGTATATGTAAGCTAAATCATGGCAGCATCTACTTTTGTATATTCTGACATAGTTATCTTGGTGGAACTGTAAGGCATTACCACTGTGGGAGTGTGCCTGGGGTTTTACATATAAAGTACATTTTCCTGCATGATTGATAGTTTAAATTTAAAGTAATCATTTTGTTTATCAAGGAAAAAAAAGTACTTATGTCTACTTATAATTGTGCATTTAAGTTAATATTATTGCAATGATGGTGGAACTGTAAGGCATTACCACTGTGGGAGTGTGCCTGGGGTTTTACATATAAAGTACATTTTCCTACATGATTGATAGTTTAAATTTAAAGTAATCATTTTGTTTATCAAGGAAAAAAAAGTACTTATGTCTACTCATAATTGTGCATTTAGGTTAATATTATTGCAATGAACACAATTTTTAAGTCTTTCAACATGAGGTGTTCTAGTGTTATATATATGGTCAGTTATATCTGACACTCAGTGATTCTTTGACCACCCTGTCCTATACACCTGATTGAGTTTTCATAAAATTTTCTTGGTAAAGAAAAAGAGTTATAAAATAGGTTCTCAGGTTTTGTTTTCCTCAATTCTCTTTGATTGCTTGGGGTGGGACTGGCAAGTAGAGTACAGGGACACATATGCATGGGCATATTATATGCACATATTGGGATCAGTGTAGACAAGAGCCGGTTAGCCTGCCAGAATGTCTTTAGAGTGTGGAAAGAGATCAAAGTGCATAGAGGAAACACACATGAAGTAGTTTAAAGTTGGGCCTATAATTTGAGACAGAGTAGTGTATAGTTCAGGTGGGGGATAAGTAATATACCTGTAATAATATTTCTCCTTTAATGTAGAAAGCTGAGTTTTTCAGTGTTAAGCCAGGTCACTAATGATTATCGATTTGCCTGTTCAGAAATCTATAATGGGCTATATGGGCATTGTTGTTGTGTAATTAAGGAATGTTGAACTGACATATTTGGTAACGCACCTGTCATGATGTCAACTAGAAGCATATTGGAGAAAGGAGACAAACACTTTTGACAGCAGCAACGGTCTATAAAGTCTTTACCAATGATCAGCAGCTGAACTGTTGGTGCAAGTTCCACCTGTTCTGAGGGTCGAGTACCTGAACTGTTCCATCCACTATCATGGTTAAGTACCTGAATCTGATGGTGAAGTGGTGAAGTACTTGAACTGTTTTATCTGCTCTGATGGCCATGTGCCTGAACTGTCTGTAAAAGTTCCAGCTACTATGTGGTTATGTGCCTGCACGTCTATGACTTGTGAGCTGCAATAGTCCGAAGGTTATGGACTTTGTATTCTATAGTTCTTTCAGTTCTACAGTGTTGCAAGTGTTATGCTGCAGCTGCGATCTGGTAACCGGATGTCTAAGACTCTGCTGTCCATCACCAGATATGGAGGACTTTGACAAGTATCTATGTGTTTAAACTCTTGGAAAGGAAAGTTTGATGCTCATGCCTGTACTTTCAAAAGGAAGTTTGGTGTTATTCTGTTAGTCCAACATATAGTTGTTTTTATAAGCCTGGATATATTTTTTCTTTTATATTTTTCAGCCCTAACATAGCAGAATGAGATTTCCTGGACAGGTAAATCAGACAAAGAAAGTGGGTCAAGAGAACTTTAAATAAATAAGACGAGGTGGAAGGTTGTAAAACTGTTATACATTGATTTACATGTGGAAAATACCCAAGGGGTGGGATATATGGGAGTTTGACCATATTTAATAATGAGGAGTGTTTCGCATACATACTCATATTACTGGAAATGTGAAGGATGAAATTAATGAAGTCAGAAATGTTTATATTGGAGTACAAGCGAAAAGGCTACCTTGAGTAGAACATCTTGATATATCTATAAGTAATCTTGAGTATTATAAACTAAACTAAGAATCTTGTAAGTCAAGGGGTGGAATGTAGTATGGGTCTATATTCATATATAACTTTAGTTATTGAATTACAAGAGACTTAGTAATAGTTTTAAGGTGATTACTTATATATATATATATATATATATATTTCTATATATGCAAAATGTATGTTTCTGAGCTCACAGATGTCACTCACAGAGGGTCATTGTCTTGAGAACATTATGGTTAGTCTTTTGTTAGTACCAGATAAAACCAGCTTTTTCGCTCCTTCCATCTAGCCTTTAAAAGGTCAGACAATAGAGCAGGCCAGCGGACTTCTTCTAAGGACATGAATGTGGGACATGAATGTGCCTAGATTTTGAACAGACCATCGCCTTCCAGAACTTTTAGTAGTTACGGGGTCCCCTGGAATTGAATATGCTATATTTATCCTGTATTGTATCATCTGTAATACATCTTTAATCGGAGCTAAGTAAAACTTTTTATTATATTCTTTGTGTTGTGTGTTTTAATTCTAGCATTTACTGACCACATATCTGAAAGGGTAAATATATGAATGAACCTATGAATAAATGTAACACAGAATTTAACCCCTTGTTACATCAACCTTCACCTTTCTCATGTCTGCAGCGGCAGAGATCTTGTTCATTCTGATCCAACCAGACGGCTGCGTCCTATGCATTTTCAAAGAACTGGTTCTGACCTCTAGCTGTCACTCTCAACTTGGCTGGGAATAACATGGCGTAGAATAGCAATAGCCTTTGCAGTCTCTTTTTGACATCAGCAAATTTCGATTGCCTGCATTGCACCTCCGTGGAAAAATCCAGGAAGAATGATATTTTGGTGCCGTTATAATGTATAGCCCCCTTCTCTCTGGGCAACTTCCCGCTCCTTACAATTCAGGAGCCTGGCTACTATCGATCTAGGAGCGTTGCCAGGTGGGAGAGGTCGTGGAGGCACCCTGTGGGCCCATTCCATGGCATAGATCGGTGAGAAGGCCTCTTTGCCAAACACCTCCTGCAGCCAGCCTTCAATTACTGCAGTGGGGTCCTTGACCTCCACCTTTTTCTGGGAGCCCCACTATGTGGACATTATTGCATCTAAGGCAGTTCTCTATGTCATCTGTTTTGATAAGGGCTTGGAAAGCCTGCTGCGTAGCTGTTCTCACATTACTGGTTAGAGGGGGCATCTGATCTTCCATATCACTCACTCCACAGCAGTAGTTCTTTCCCTGAACTTCTGGAGCGCTTGACAGAGGAAAGACACTGTCTCCCTCAGCCCCCAAACTTTTTCTTCAAGTCATCCACTGAGGCAGCGCATTTGTGCACAGCATGCCGGATCTCACTAAGTGTGGGCTGAGAGCTTTCCTCTGCTGGCAGATCAAACAGATCAGGAAAGGGTCAGGACAGAGTCCAGAGGTACCGCCAGGGCAGATCCTAGGGTTACAGAGGCCTGGGTGCAGATATATTACTGACGCCCCCACATGGGCGTGGTCATCTTACTAACTCCTCCCCTTTACATATGTTTCTATGGCATGGACTCAAACACAGAGATGCTCCCCGAAGGAGTCTTTGTTGCCCTGGGATCCTCCCACGATCTAGTAACAATAAGGAAAAGAGAAGCAGAGTATACAATACAGGAAGAGAAGCAGAGTACTCTTATGGGACCTGGAGGGGGGGGGTCTCTCTCTAATGGATGCAGAGAGGGCCTCTGTTAGAGAGTCTGTTAGAAAGCGCCCCCATACATACTGCATACATGCTACAGGAGATGGTCAGAGTCTGCAAACATGATACAGGAGAAGGTCAGAGACTGCAGACATGATACAAGAGATAGTCAGAGACTGCAGACATACTACAGGAGATGGTCAGAGACTGCAGACATGATCCAAGAGATGGTCAGAAACTGTGGAAATGATACAAGAGATCAATGCAACCTCACCAGTGCCCACTAAATGTAGCCTACCAGTGCCCACCAATTACAGCCTACCAGTGCTCACCTATTGCAGCCTACCAGTGCCCACCAATTGCAGCCTTATCAGTGCCCACCAATTGCAACCTTATCAGTGCCCACCAATTGCAACCTTATCAGTGCCCACCAATTGCAGCCTTATCAGTGCCCACCAAATGCAGCTTACCAGTGCCCACCAAATGAAGCCTTATCAGTACCCATCAAATGCAGTTTTATCAGTGCCCATCAAATGCAGCTTATTTTATCCTTTTTTGGGTATGACTACTATTACGGATTGTCCCTTAGAATCTGGGAGCCGACCCGTATGAAAAGCCTCATTTAGTGTGCTAAAAAGAGCGGGAAGCAATTCTTTATTATCTTTTTTATAGGTCTCGATAGGGAGACCATCGCTCCCTGGGGCCTTGGCATTGGGAAAACTAGCCACTGCATTTTCCACTTCCATTAAAGTAAGTGGAGTATTGAGAATTTCTCTATCTTCTATTGAAATAGCCAGGAGATCAATACTGGCCATGTAGCTAGATAGCTTTGCAAGTGTGAAATCCGCCCTGGAAGTATATAAATTTTGATAATAGGACTTAAAGCGGAGTTTCGCTAAAAAATTTTTTTTAGATGTCAGCAGCTGCAAATACTGCAGCTGCTGACTTTTAAAATAAGGACACTTACCTGTCCCGGGGTCCAGCGATGTCGGCACCCGAGGCCGAAACGTCCCTCGATCCTCGGGTGCTGCCGCCGCCATTCTCACTGAGGGAATCGGGAAGTGAAGCGTTGCGGCTTCACTGCCCGGTTCCCTACTGCGCATGCGTGAGTCGCGCTGCGCGTCTACACTGGTCCCCGTTGTGTTGTGGGAACTGTGTATTTCCCACAACACAACGGGGGTGGGCGGGGACTCTGCGGCTAGCTGCGGCTAGCTATACCCAGAAGCGGGTGCAGATACCTGTATTATACAGGTATCTGCACCCCCCTCCCCCCTGAAATTATGACACTGGATGAGCGGAAGTTCCACTTTAGGGTGGAACTCCGCTTTAAAGATCGATATAATTGAACTAGTCTGGTTACAAACTTCCCCCTCTACATTCATTAAAGCTGAAACATGTGTAGGGTTAGATTGGGACCTTACTATTTGAACCAATAATCTACCGTTCGCTTCTCACTCCGCCCAGCTAAGTCTCTTCTGAAAAAAGAGTTTATTCCTGGCCCTAGATTCCAATAGTTCATTCAGCCTATTTTTTTTTATAATCAAAAATTTTTATTTCCATTTTATAAATACAACAACAATTCATACATCATTACATAACCCCCCATTCACCAGAACCAAAAAAACATTATACCAAAAAACCGTGAGAAAAAAAAAAAAAAGGGTAAAAAGGAGTGTTCATGTGTTTGTCAATTAATTATTAATTAGTGTAGAAGGCCCTTATTGGCCAAACTATCCTAAAAGGTGTAGTTACCAGTTACCCATCATGAAATATATGAGGTTTTAATAGCCTATTTCTTCCCAACTTAGACCGTGAAAAAAAAAAGGGGGGGGGGGGCCTAGGGTACCCCAATCTGTACTTACTTCGTGGAGGAGGTGGGGGAAGAGAAGGAGGAGAGATAGAGAAAAAAAAAAAAAAGGTAAAAAACACCCAAAAAAACCCCCATGTGAAGGATCAGCGTATTGACATCAATGCCTCATACCCAGGTCGATCTCTATTATTATGAAAATTCACAAAGACTGTACCACAGCCTCTCTCTCCTTTTCAGCGTTATCTCTCTCTTTTTCCATCTCCACAACACATTGTTTCCATCCTGCCCAGGTCTTTTCAAATTTTCCTTGTTGGTCCTTTATTACATGAACCCATCTCTCTGCTTCCATTATTAAATTGACTTCATTTCTCCACTCTAATACTGTGGGACCCTGGGTTTGCTTCCAGAACTTCTGTATAATTTTTTTCGCTGCATTTAATAAGTGCGTGTTATACTTTTCCGGTACTTTTTGTTGGACCCTGGCATCCCATGGAATAAATAGTGTAATGGTTTGAATTCCAGGGACCCAACAGTCAATTTCTCGATCCATGGGGACACTGACTCCCAAAATGGTCTAATTACTGGGCATGTCCACCACAGATGGAGAAATGTACCTTTCTGACCACAGCCTCTCCAGCACCTATCACTTATGTTTGGAAACATTTGTGCTAGTTTAACTGGGGTCCTATACCATCTTGATAAAAACTTATATGCCATCTCTTGCACCTTTGAGCTTATAGATGTAGAGTACGTTGATACAATCATTTTTTAAATTTGAGAATTCGTCAATACCTGGTCCAATTCCCTCTCCCATTCCCTTACAAAGTATGGGATTGTACCATCCTGCCCACTAAGAATCACTCTATACATTTGCGACAACACATGCCTGGAATCCGACCTTTGCACACATTGCTTTTCAAACATAGTGAGTGAGTTCATAGGTCTTATTGACAACTTTATTTTATTGAAAAAACTCGCTATTTGGTAGTACTTCCACTCTGCCAGATGTACTGTCCCAAGTCTAGACACCACCTCTGTCAGAAATAATAGGGCTCCACTCGGGGCAAACCTGCCCCAAGTGGAGTCCCCATCCTGACCCCAGGCCCCCAGATACCCCGTCTCCTCCCCCGGAGGGAACCAAAGGAATCCCTCCAGAGGAGCCAGAGGGGATATCCAAGGAGCGTATTTACCACTCCTATTCAACTTGTCCCATACTTCTAGCGTATTCTGGGTTAACGGTGACATCCACTGAGACAGCCCCCTTGACGAGCTTTGAATCCAAGGTGCTTCTGCAAGATTCCTCCCTGCCATAGACTTTTCTACTTGAACCCAAAGTTTTTTATGTGTGTCGTGGCACCAATTCAGAATCCGAACTAGGGTCATGGCCTTATAATATAAAGCTATATCATGTAGTCCCAGGCCCCCCTCGGACTTATTTCTTCGCAGGATGTCATAGGCCAATCTAGGTCTTTTATCATTCCATACAAAGGCCATGAACATCCTACGCATCCGTCTAAAAAAGGACTCCGGTACCTTAATTGGTACAGTATACAGTGTATAAAATAATCTGGTAATATACTCATTTTTATGGCGCTAATTCTCCCAAACCAGGTTAGATATTGGCCCTTCCATTTTTTTAGGTCTTCTGTTATTTCCGTCAATAATGAGCCATAATTAAGTTCGTATAACAGTTTCTGGTCTGCACTAATGCGTACCCCCAAGTACAGCAGAGACTCTCTCTCCCAGATGAATGGGTATGTATGTCGCAGCGTCCTTTCCAGTACTATTAGAACATGGCTAGGAAGGATAATCGACTTCTCAAATTTAATTTTAATTTTAAAATTGTACCTCCAAAAAATGGCTCCAGTGTTATCGCAAATATTAAAGGTGATGATGGGCACCCTTGCCTCGTGCCGTTTCGTATATTGAAGCAGTCTGACAGTGTGCCATTTACCTTGATCCTTGCTCTTGGTTCAACATACATAGACATTATCCATCCCATCATCCGTTCCCCCAGGTCTATCCCCCTCAATACTTCTCTCATAAAGCCCCAATTCACCATGTCAAACGCCTTTTCGGCATCCATTGACAGTATGATCCTTGGGGCTCTATCTGGGCCAGACCGCATCCAATGGAGAATGAAGTGCCCGGATAGTGTTATCCCTAGCCTCACGCCCCTTCATAAACCCCGTCTGGTCCAAGTGAACCAATTCCCCAATATGCCCTTGAAGCCTCAAGGCCAGGATCTTTGCTAACAATTTGGTATCCGAGTTGATTAGGGAGATAGGCCTGTAGTTTGCGCAACTTTGGGGGTCTTTTCCCCCTTTTGGCAGTACCGTTATAAATGCCAAAAGGGCTTCTGATGGCAGTGGATTAGAAGCATTAATTGAGTTGAAATAGTTACAGAATGGTTCTACTAATAAAGGAAGGAATTTTTTGTAATATAAATTCGTCAGCCCATCCGGCCCTGGGCTCTTCCCTAATGGCAATGTTGCTATCACCCTACTCAACTCCTCTACCGTGATTGGATGCTAAATTTCGTCTATAATTGTTTTAGGTAGCCTGGGCATTGATACTTCGTTAATATAATCCCATATCTCTTTCCTGCCATGTCTCTCACTATCCCCTACTGCCGGTGTATCTGATTTGGGAATGTTGTATAGTGCCTCGTAAAATTTACCAAATTCTGCAGCTATGCCTTTCGTTTCCACTACCTTCTAACCTTGAACTAATAAACTATGAACATGTCTGGAGTCCTGTTGTTTTTTAAGTTGTTTAGCCAATAACTGTCCACAATTATCCCCCTGTTCATACGCCCTATTCGCGAGGAACCTAATTTTATTTTTAACTCTTTGTTCTAGGCACTGTGAGAGTTCTACTCGTAAGCCCTCCAAGCGCCTATTGTCTGCGGGGTTGAGATTTCTCTTATGTTTCACCTCCAATACATTGATTTTCTCTAATAGTTCCTTTATCTCTTTTTTTCCTTCTTTCTTTATACATGTACCATAAGCTATCAATTCCCCTCTTATGACTGTCTTATGAGCCTCCCACATCACTTGATCTGACACTTCCCCTGTCTTATTTATTTCAAAATACTTTTATTTTTGTACCCAACTTCTCCACTATCTCTTCCTTATCCAGTAATGACTCATTCAAGCGCCATGTTCGCTCTAGATGACCCATCTGAATTAAACAGAAAGTCAGGGTTATTGGGGCATGGTCTGACGTAGTTATGGATCCAATTGTACTCGTGAGGACGTTTTCCAAATAAAATTGATCCAACAGGAAAAGGTCCAACTGCGAGTACATATCGTGTGTTTTAGAATAATAACTAAAATCCTTAATTCCTGCATGCGACACCCGCCAACAGTCTACAAGGTGTTGAGAGCGTAGAAGTTGCTTAACCTGTTTTAAGGCTCTGAATGACATGGCAGTTCTACCTGTTGATGTATCCATATTTGGATCCAGCACCAGGTTAAAATCCCCGCCCACCATCAGACATCTCTCTCTAAATGGTTCCAATTTCCTGAATGTTTTAACAAAAAAGTTAACTGACCCTTCATTTGGTGCATATATCGTTGCAAACGTATATCGTGCGCCATGCAGTGTGCCCTTCACAAATAAAAAACAACCCTCTGGGTCACTCTGCAGAGTCTCCGTTTTGCATGGGCATGACTTCTTAAAAGCAATTGTGACCCCTCTTGCCCTTGCAATTGGAGACACTGCATGGTACCATTGATTCATTATGTTCTGAGGTAGACTGGGAATGGAGCTACCCCTAAAGTGTGTCTCTTGTAAAAAGACTACATCAGCTCCATGAAGTTGCAATTCAACCCAAAGGCGCCCCCTCTTATTCGGTGAGCTCAACCCCCTTACATTATAAGATATAATTTTCAACGTGGCAACCATTCTTTAAATTACCCTTATAAGCTCCCGGCACCAGCCCCTTGATACTTTCCCCCTGCCCTTGCTTTCTCTGGCTTCTTTACCGCTGATCCTGCCTAACCACGTACCACTAAAACACCTAACATTAAAAACCAAATAGAAAAGAAAACTCTCCACATATACCATACCCAAAATCTTACATACTCCTCTTCCACACCAAAAAACTCCCCCTGGAGTATATTTACTAACCGGGGAGGGGGCCTGTGCACATATACACCCCTTGTGCACCGGTCACCTCCCTTCCCTGCTTTTAGCAGGTTAATTAATCCCCTCAATCGGCATTGGCCTACTGACCAAAAATGGTCCTCATTTCCAACCATACCCCCTCATTCCCCCCCTCCTCCCGGGCGTTATTTGCATTTCCCTTCCTTGGTGGAAAAAAAAGAAAAAAACAAAAAAACACCCTCATGACTTCATTTCTCTTGATTTTATACGGATCCCCCTCTGCTCAGACCTTTTATCCACTAAGTCCTCTTCGAACCATGCCCATGTTGGCCTATGGCCGTGACTTTTTGCCACCGCTCAGGCCGCTGTAGGGGGGGTCCTAAAAAATGTATTCTCCAATCTACAAAGTCCACCATAGGAAGGTCCAATCTTTGTACAAAAGATTCTAGATCATCTTTGGTTCGCAGTGTTGCTGTTCTCCCATTCCTTGAGGCTGTCAAACTAAATGGGTATCCCCAACGATATTTGATCTCTGCCGCACGTAGGGCTTCCAACAGGGGTCGAACTGACCGACGCTGGTATAGAGTCCGCCGTGATATGTCTGGGTATAATGCTAAATTTAACCCATCAAACAGAATTGTAGGCTTACTACGGGCCATCCTCATTATGTTCTCTTTTACTGTGTATTTATGCACTTTACAGATAACATCTCTTGATATATCAGCTTTGTTACTAGGGGATGAGACCCGATGGGCCCGGTCTATTTCTATGGTTTCAGGTGCCTGGTCCCCCAAAATCTGTCTAAATATTTTTATTGTTATAGAGACCAATTCCGACATTGGGATTGATTCAGGCAGTCCTTTTATACGAATATTCTGTCTTCTGTCCCTGTTCTCATAATCGTCCAGCTGGTCCCTGTACGCATTTAATACGTCTTCATGCTTTTTAATAGTGTCCTGAACGTCCGCCAATGCATGTACTATGGCCTCTTGTTCACTTTCCACTTTCTCTATTCTATGCCTCAGGGCCCAAATATCCTCCTTCAGACTTTCCACTGCTTGTAAACATGACTGTTCCACCACACTGATTAGTTGCTGCATGTCATTTTTTGTAGGGAGGGCCCTCAGTAGTTCCCAGATGTCCTTCTCCGAGTTTCTATCCTGTTCATTCAGTCCCTGAAGCCTTTTTTCCCCAGCTGGTTAAACAGTAATGCCTGGTTATACTCAGGCAGACGCTGACTAGGGTCTTCTTCCGCCAGTGTTTGGGAGCCCTGTACTGCAACTGAACCTGTATTAGGAGCCAGGACTTCTCCTCTTGCCGTGGATACAGTCTCTAAACACTGTAGGGCCTCTAGTGTCCCCCCATTAGCCTCCAAATATTCCAATGCGCCTTTGTCTTGTGTAGATGAATCCTGTTCCTCTGTATCCACTAGTGGGTTTCCTACTCCGAGACCTATGCGACCCTGTTCCCCGGCCCCCGCTTCCTCTCCCGTATTCCTGGGGCTCCCTCCACCACCCAGAGAGCTTTGTTCCGGGGGTTTCCTCCCCCTGCCTGCAGCCGGGGATCTCCTACCGTATATTGCGGGGCCGTCTCCTGTTGCCGAGGTATCCAGCTTCCTAGTCGGGATCCCACGCTCCATTCTTTCCATGCCGCCAGTGGTATTGGAACCACTGCGCTTCTTTGTATCCTGTCTCCCTGCCTGCCGTTCCTCTCCGCAGTCAGAGGCACGGGGGGACAAGTAGGCTCGGATGCCGTCCACCGAACTCCGGCTCCTTCCCGCCGACTGCAATGTGGCTTGTCTGCGGGTTGTCATGCTCTGCTAGTCGGCAGCTCAGCTGAGCTCAGCTGATTGTAGAGTCAGCCCGGGAACACGGAGGGGGGTGGAGCACTCACTCACACACGCTCACTCATCCCCACCTTACTGCATTCAGCCTATTTTGAGATGAAAGCCATTCCTGTTGAACATCCTGAGAGGGATTTTGAATAAATATGGCTTCAGCCGTGGAGGTGTCAGCCTTCGCCAGCTCGAGCTCTCTACGGGAAGCACTTTTGATAATACTTATATTCTGGATTAACAATGGAAGCGGAGCCTAATGCCGCGTACACACACGATCAGAATTTTCATCGGAAAAGCTTTGGATGGTTTTTCTGACGGAATTCCGCTCAAGCTTGTCTTGCATACACATGGTCACACCAAATTCCAACCGTCAAGAACGCGGTAACATACAACACATACGACGGCACTAGAAAAGGGAAGTTCAATACCCAATGCGCCACACTTTGGGCTCCTGCTAATCTCGTGTTTATCTCGTGTTAGTAGAAGTTTGGTGAGAGACAATTCGCGCTTTTCAGATCGTTACTGCTCTTCAGTTTGTGCTTGTGGGTTTGTATCTGGTTTTCAGTGTGTGTAGTCAGTTTGTTTCTGTTTTTCAGTGCGTTCTTGTCAGCTCGTTTCTGATTTTCAGCTCGCTCTTCACAGGCCTTTCTGTTCTTCAGTGCATTTTGTTAGTTCGTTCTGACCAGCCAACCGGTTTGAAGCCATGTTGCGGTTATGTACTCATCATAGAGTTCCTGCTGTGGGGGGGCTTGGTGTTGGGGTTCTTGCTTTGACCCAAGCCTAGTCCATGAACAGGACGGGGAGGAGTTCATGGATGAAGAATTGATTACTCCACCGTGACCAATTTTCTCATATGCCCTTGCTTCAGGAGATCCAGGAGAATAACCCTGATGATTTCAGGTATTTTCTCCGGATGACGGACCTCATTTTTCACCATCTGTTGGCTTTGCTGTCCCCTTATATTATGAAGCAGGACACCTGCATTCGGCAAACCATCACTCCCGAGCAGAGGCTAGTTGCCACGTTGCGGTACTTGGCAACAGGAAGAAGTCTAGGACCTCAAGTTCTCTACAGGCATCTCCCCCCCAGGCTCTGGGGATCATTATTCCAGAGACCTGTTCTGCCATCATTCAGGTCCTGCAGAAGGACTATATTAGGGTAAGTTTTCTCCTTTAACATCACATTCTATGTTTTTAATGTATGCTAATGTTTTGTATTTCTTTGATCATTCCCTAATTACCCTGATTGTAATATGCTGTGAATGTCCCCTTTGTGTTCAGGCATGCTGTAAGCTTTTAATGCTCCTTTTTTGGCCTACATGCATATTTGACTTCACTAACCTCCCCAGCATGCTATCCTGGGCCCATACACACCTAGCCTAGTCACTTAACAATGTATTTTGTCAGCTCCATTTCTAGTGCTTTACCCTAAACACCCCCTAAAATGTGTCCAAATGTTATTGTTGTCCTTAAATTCAGGCAGCATGCCAGAGGCTTTTTTTTGGGGTCCCAAACTCATTTATAACCCCCCCCCTAAAATTTTTCCAATGGGCCATCAGAGGGGGTGAGGAATCTGATAAGTGGACCTTATATTTTTGTATTTAAATACTCCTTAAAATAAATGTTATACTGATGTTGGCCAAGAATGTTTGTGTCTAATCTGCTTGCAATGTTATGTGCAAAAGTACTAATTTTTTTTTTCTTTTTTGACTCCACAGTTTCCTTCAATGCCATAGGAATGGCAGACTGTGGCCTCCCAGTTTGCCGAGCGTTGGGACTTTCCTAACTGCGGAGGGGCAATCGATGGGAAACATGTCCACATCGTACCACCACCCCACTCAGGGTCATACTATTTTAATTATAAGGGTTTCAATAGTATCGTGTTGATGGTGGTGGTGTCGGCGACGTATGAATTTTTATATGTGGAAGTGGGAAAGAATGGACGGATGTCGGATGGTGGAGTTCCACCAACGTCTCCAGAGTCGTGGCTTGGAATTGCCACCTGCGGAAGAGAACGTTGAAGGACTCCCATTTGTTTTTATCGCTGATGAAGCATTTAGTCTGGGTGATCACCTGATGAGGCCATTCCCCCAGAGGACCGTCACCCCGGAGAAGAGGGTTTTTAATTATCGGCTGGCCAGAGCCAGAAGAGTCGTGGAGAATGCCTTTGGGATAATGGCCAGCCGGTTCCACCTATTTCTTACGGCAATTACTACAGAGGAGTACAAACTGAACCACATAGTTCTAGCATGCTGCATACTTCACAACTTTTTAAAGAGAAATGCTCCTAATTATGTTGCCTCAGTTGGGCCTGAGGCCGGACTTCCTGAAAATACACTGACGGCCCTGGAAGCTGGCCGTCCTGGCTTGCCCCCCCAAAGCGCCCGTGAAGTGCCGCAAAAATATGTTGATTATTTTACGGGTAGGGGGGCCATTGCTATGCCAGCAAATTTGTAAATATTTTCTATTTGAAAAAAATAATTATCTGATGAAATCTTGATTTTGATTTACTGCTTGTGTTTCTTTTAGCTGTCTCCTAGGTTCTCCTAGTGCACTTGTAGTGCCAAGTGGTTTTTCCATTATTAAATAACACCCATTGTCACTGTAAACACCAACTTAATACAAAAACTGGTATTGAGCATTGAAAGAAGATGCCACACATTCTTGAGTATAAAACCTTTTACTCCGTGCACATGTGCATTATAAAGCATTTTTGAGTAAAAAAACAACATCTTGGTTTTATAAAGTTTTACCTTGAAAAATTTTTTTTAGTACATAAACAGGCATGTTTCAAAACATAACATACAAAACTCAGGAACTTACAAAGTTCAACTTTGAAAAACTGAAGGCAATATCAGACATTATAGTGTCAAAAATGTGTTGATCTTGCCTTCATCAGATGGGGTGATGTCACCCCTGTAAAAGCCAAATTTTGAAGATGCACACAAATTGTCAAACTGGGGATTCCCCTCCTGATCCCATGCCTAATGTCAACATGTGCTATCTCCCATGGGGGGATCAATGGATGTGTTTTGGGGGTGCAACCACTTCCTCTCACCTACGTGAGTTGCGAGGAAGGGGTTGCACCCACAAAACGCGTACATTGATATCCCCTGATGGCAGATAGCACATGTTGACACACTGTGTGCATCTTCAAAATTTGGCTTTTAAAATGCGACCAAAATTTTTCAAAATTGGTCCAAAAAAATCTAAAATGGTGGCATTTTGCTGTTATTTAGATTGTCCCTAAGACATCAATCATGTTCTTCAGTTTTTGTTTAACCTCATTGTTTTTTGCTTTATGATGTCTAAATCCCAACTACACACCATTATCTCCTGGATTGGTATTTGTGCACTTGCACTGGTGAAATGAGGAGCTTGTTCTTCCACAACATGCACATTACCTAAAAGAATAAGTACATACCATGTATTGTAAATATGCAGGCATACCTGAATTTGTAGTGTCAAACACTGACCTGTTGTGACAATTTCAACCACTTCTTCCACCTCTCCTCCCTCCACATCCTGAGGTTGTGGTGTCCTCTGTTCCCCTTCTTTAGGAGGTGGGGGAGGGTTCCTGGTGTCCTCAGATGTCCCGAGTCTTTTCTCCCCTATGAGAATGAAACAAAAGGTATACTTAGCACACCGATATTTGAGGCCAGAAATAGGAATATGAAACATTGCTTGGAAGTTGTCTGTTTTGGCAGAGTTCCAAGCTGAAGACATGATTTTTTCCCTTACCAAAGCTGGAATACTTACCTTTTTTGGACAAGTTTCACACATGGAGACACCCCAAGTATCCACTGGAGTACCTGTATGGGACACCCTAAAAAGTTTGTTCTGGTGTCCTACACTAGTGCTCCTGAGTCCAGATGTGTAAACAGCTGCTGAGTGTCCTCTCCTTACATTACACTGAATCAAGTTTGCAATTCATTCTAGTTTCAAACACATCTAGACAACAATGTCCTAAACGTCTTTTAATACAAATTAGCATGACCAAATGTAGTTAACCCTGTATCTGCCAAAAACATTGTATTTAGTTGGCAAATGAACAATGTTTACTGCGATCGATTACTGTGCCCACGAACATGAAAGTAGCCATTTAAAACTGTACAACAGTAAAGAAAAGCACATGGGAGCAGCATGCAAGTAATAATAATAATAATAGAGACACACGACAAATACTTACTTTTTAGAAGCAGTTTCTTGATCCTTCTGTACTGATCGTGCTCCCTCAATTTCAGGTCTGACCAGCGTTTCCTCAATTGATCTTTGGATCGTCATACCCCAAAATTCCTGTGCAGACTCTCACTACTTTAGACATGATCTTGGCCTGTCTCACATTTGGGTTTGGGTAAGGTCCATACTTCCCATCATAGTCGGCCCTCTTGGAGATGTCCATCATCTCCACCATCTCTACAAAGGACATATTTGAGGCCTTAAACCTCCTGCGGGATCGTGACGTTTCTGGCTCCGGGCTTACCTCCTCGTTACTGCTATTACACACCTGCTGTTTCTCCGCCATGTTCCTCTCCCACTGCAACGAAAGAGAAGGGGCTGGGAATATTCTAGAAAGAACGTCAGAGGCGGGCGACGCGGGCGGAGTTTCACGCATTTGCAGTGTATATAAAGCTAACATGCATGTGTCGTACCTACGTTCTGTGTGCGGAGGAAGGAGGACCGGAAGCGCCGAACGTTCCAATGAAGGTAACATTTTAACTTGGGACATCAGTGGTCTATACTGATTTGAGATTGAGGCCTATATTGGGATAAGATTAGGAGAGTTTAGCCTGATAATGGTGTTTTTGTCTTGTGTTTTGTCTTGCAGCAAATATGAAATAATTCAAAGACCCTGAATCCATGGGCCAGTTCATAGACAGATACAGGGATATGAGAAATTTGTGGGAGGTTAAAAACCCCTTATATTGAAATAAACCAGGTAGGAAGGCATCGCTGGAGAAACTGCTGCAATTTGTGAAGACGCAGGCCCCCGATGCAGACATCGAGTTTGTGGATAAGAAAACTGGTAGCTTGAGAAGCACGTATAGGAAGGAGCTTAATAAGGTCCAGGCTTACATGAAATCAGGAGCAGCAGCAAAGGATGTGTATGTACCCAGTCTGTGGTACTACAACAGGATGCGGTTTCTGGAAGACCAGATGGAAGCCAGGGAATCACTTTCTACACTTCCGGCCCCCCTTCCATCCACCCTTCCTTCAACCCCAGCTGAGGCTTACGAGGACCAACATGGGCCTTCCATCCTAAAAAAAGTTGAGGAGCCCAGCTGGAGCCAGGTATAGTATTTTTTAACATATTTACTGTCCGAAAATTATTGTTGTTAGCTAGATGTTATTATTGATAACAAATTAATAATTTAACAAAAAGTGTTTTACATATCAATTGACAGTAGAGGCTAAAAATGGCTGTGACAAGAATAAAAAATGCTAGGCTCAGAATCATAGTCTTTTCTATTTATTAACATTCAATTTGCAACAGTCATGAGCTGAAAATTGTGTGTGATTGATGAACCAAAAACCAAAACTATGTCCCTTTTTCATACACAGGAAGACCTCAGCCAGGACGAGGCTCTGGAATGTGGCAGACAGGAGGAGGCGGGGGTAAGTGTCAGCCAGGAGGTGGGGGTAAGTGTCAGCCAGGAGGTGGCCAGGCCCAGTAGCCTCACACAATTTCAGGTGCCTCCCCTCCACCTTACAACAAAAAGGGCCAGGAAGGGGAGTAACATGGAGGAGGCAGCACTGGGCCTCATTAAGGAGGCTAATGCGGCCCTGAAAACACCCCCCGGCACTGAAGAGGCCTATGGCTGCTATGTAGCTGCAAAATTGCAGCAAATGGAGGAGGGCCGATGCCTCATCTGTGAGAAGATTATTTTTCAGGCCCTTCATAAGGAGTTGAGGGGCCAAATAACTGATAACATGCACTTATGTGCGCTCGCCCATCCTCCTCCTCCTCCTGCCACAAGTCCACCTCCAGAGCCACAGCCTCCAAGCCTCCGTCTCGGAATGCGTCGGAATTGCATACAGACAAACAGCATTTCTGATAGAAACTTTTTCCATCAGAAAAATAGAGAACCTGCTCCTAATCTTTTGCTGGCGGAAATGCCGCCAGCAAATGTCCGATGGAGCATACACACGGTCGCAATTTCCGAACAAAAGCTCACATCGGATTTTTGCTGGCGGAATTTCCAAACGTGTGTGTACAGGGCATGGGTTGAGAGACCAAAAATCCAGGATACGGTTAGGAATGACATCCTCCTTAGGGAATAATTCTAACCAAAAGGAATTCAGCCGCTAAGACATATTAGACGTCTGACGCCCTGATGTTGAAGTAACTAACAGAGGAGAATGGTTTGAGATACCTCGAGGTTTGATACTCACATCCAGCACATATGATATAAAATCAGCCGAGTACAGATCCAATTCTATTTCTGATAGTGTGTTATGTGTTTTAGAATAGCATGTATAGACATTTTCTTCAAGGTGTAGCTTCCTCCACATATCATACAGTCCCACTTCCCGAAATAGTTGTCCAAAGGGGAGAGACACCCATTGGTCATTGACCTTGGAGTTTGGCATCTGTCCTACCTCATATCGACAATATTGAAATCTCCAAGTACCAATAATGGTATCTGAGGAGAGACTCCTGCTAAGGAAATAAGCTGACAAATTGTTTCTGAATTATATGGGGGAGGTGTATATATATATATATATATATAGCGACAAGGATCAACTCAAGATCATCCAGCTTGCATTGCAAAAAAATATATTTGCCATCATGGTCTACCATAGTCCTACTGCAGGAGAATACAACACCAGCATAGAGCAGGATTGTAACCCCCCCTTGAGTGAGAGGTAAGGTAAGCCCCTCTAACCGATCGTTGCTTTGGAAACCTGGTCGTGTTGGATGGGGCATGTGTCTCCTGCAGACAAATGAGGACGGGACGAAAAGAAGCAAAATAATCAAATATAGATTGTTTTTAAAGCATTATTCATACCCCTAACATTCCAAGAAAGTATTCTAATTGATTGATTTACCATAGGTACAATGGCTTAAGAATATCACTAGTCAACCAACATGTACTGTACACAAAAATATGATCTATATAAATGCAGAACATGAAAATACTCCAAGATGAACCCCCCCAAAAAAGAAAAAAAAAACGGTTCCTCACGGGGAAAAAAAGCCACTGATGTAGAAAAAAAAAACATTCAGTGCCTATTGCTGATTAGGCCTCCGACAGCCTGACTGTAATGAAAAAAAAACAAGGACAGAAAAAAAAAAGTATATATCAATGCTCCATCATTTCATACTGTATACATTTTATAAATTTACTAGAGGGGTGAACCTATCACCCCAAAGTCTGAGCTTTAACCTGCCCATCAAGCCAGTCCTGTGCATCCTGTGGTGTTTGGAATATTTGTACATTGCCTTTGTAGTTCACTCGCAGACGGGCAGGGTATAGCATTGAATATTTAAGCCCTTGGAGTAACAAACATTTCTTCACTTCTTGAAAATTTGCCCTCCGTTTCTGACCCTCTGGTGAAAAGTCAGGAAAAAACATAATTTTGGCTCCATTATATTTACTATCATTTAAGACCCGTGCCTGCCTCAGAATATTTTTTTTTTTTATCTCTATAATTTAGAAGACGTATTAAAAAAGATTGAGGTGTTTTTTCCATTTTCTGAAAACAGGTAGGGACCCGGTGGGCACGTTCTATTACAAGTAGTGAAGAGAAATGTTCCTTGCCGAAAATTTCAATGAGCCATCGTTCAGCAAAGCTAACTGGGTCATTACCCTTGGCATTCTCTGGTATGCCCAACACTCTGACATTATTAGAGCATAAACAATTCTCCATGTCTTCAATTTTAGAGATAGTAGTATTTAACTTGCAGGTAGCTGCCTTCATCTCTGTTACCATGGGAGGAAAAGTATCCTCTATGCCACTAACCCTGTTTTCTAAGATCTCAGTGTGTTCTTGTACTTTTTGGAGGTCCCCAGGTATAAAGACAACTTCTTCTCGTATGGCCTGAACCTGGCCTCTGAGCACAGAGAGGGAGGAAGAGCAGTGTTGTGTCAAAAAATAAACATCCCTTAATGTGTGTTCAAAAGCCTTTCCGACTGTACTCTCCCCTTCAGTTGATTTCTGACTAGAATCCGTTTGAGCAGTTTGAACAGTTAAAGCGGGGGTCCACCTATCTATCACTTTTTTTTTTTAGTTCATTCACAAACTTTTCTTCTCAGCATTACATACTCACATATTGTGTGTAATATGTCCGCCTGTGTCAGATTTCGTCGGAAAGAATAACTTATATTATTCACTGCAGGCGGTTTCCATCTTCATTGTGGGCATTTGAAGCCCACAAGCATTTATTTCCTGGATGTGGTGAATGCTGTGCTCCCAGCATTCACCGCTTGTTCCCGCACATGCTCAGTGGCATCCTGGGAAGCCTGAGACTAGCTCCCAGGAGTCTGGGAGAGGCTAGAAACACGCCTACTCCCACGGGAGGAGAACCAGGAAGTACAAAGAAGAATAGAAAAATAAAAGGTAATTACGGTGATTTAAATTTTTTTAAACGCCATGTCAGCATCTAGGCAAGGAAGAGAATACATACAGATATTGTTCAAAATTTGGGTGGAACCCCACTTTAAAGAGTTGATGTTCATACTCACATTGAGCGTAGAAGAGGATAAACTCAAGGGGGGGCATTCATTGTCACCACAGGGATACGGCGTAGGCTGGGGATCCATCTTGGTAGTTTGCGAGGAGGGCGCTTTTATGCGAGAGACCACCCTGCAGTCCTCCAGTTGTCCATGGTGGTCTGGCATTGAGTTAGTGCCATCATGGCGGGCGGCAATTCCTTTTGCAGTTTCTGCTCTTGTAGTCGCTCTATAAAGAGAAGCAGGGGTAAATATCATTCCAGCATTCGCTGGTCCTCCAGAATTTGACAAAGCTTTAGTAGAGGTAGTAATAGTTGTACCTTTACCCTCCTTAATTTTAGACATAATAAATAAAAAAAAAAACAAAAAAAAAAAAACACGAAGATAGGAATAGGAGATAGGAGATATCGCACCAACAGGTAGTTACTCTCCAAAAAAAAAATTAGGAATTTTAAACTATCTATAGGTCTCAGCTTCTCTGCGACTCTGCTTCGTAAACTTCGGTATCAGCTCAGTATGAAACAGTACCCCACTCCCCCACACAGCACCCGATCAACAACCACAACTGTCCGAAGTGTGGAGGCGGCGGGGGGGGGGACAAAGGGTGAGAGAAAAAAGCCGACCAGTAAATCAGCCAGCTAGCTAGTCAGTCCAGCAGGATATTTATCACAATGTCTATCTCTCAGCAAAAATCACAAACCTCGTGGCTGCAGATGGATTTAAGAGGGAGAGCCATCCATCACAGTCATCCACGAGTCCTCTGGATACCCTCTGGAAAGCAATAAGGCAGAAAGCCAACAGCCAGCAGCCCACTACTTGCAGCCCCAACACAGCACAAGAGGCACAAGGACAGCGCAGGCACAGCCAGGACAAACCGTTCAGGTGTGCAGGTTCAGGAATACAGGTATGCAGTGGGATGCGATGGGGATGGGGGTGGACATGAGGATGAGGACACGAACACCGCCTCGGTCACAGCTTTTCTCGCAGCCCCCGCGCCTTTTTCCTGTTTCTCTCATCATTCCAGTCAGTGCAGTAGGCAAGGCAGCAAAAGAAGCGACTCAAACAGCGGCTCGATCAACAGCTCAGTCAGCCTTTCGGTTTCGCTCTTAAGTATGCCTCAGACAGCCTAAAACGGCTCAAACACCATGCAGCACTCAGTATGCTCGTTTTATGGAGGTATCACAGGAACAGAGCACAGTGTGAGACACGAAGACGAAGCACTAACAATGATCAGTCAGCTAGGCATCGGAGCTCAATCAGCTGTGAGTGCTCACAGCTGCTCACATCCTCACCCTCCTCCCTACAGCTACTGGATGGGTTTTCTCTCTGGCAGTTTGCACCCCCAGCTCATCCCTGTCCTCCAGGCCTCACTGCTGATGCTGGAGCAGAGAGGAGGTTGGAGGAGACAGAGTCCAGGCTTTGGGACTCCGGGGATGCTTCTGAGTGCCACTTCGGGAGGCAAGGAGGCTGTGAAGCTCTTCTCTCTCCTGGGCTCCCAGTTGCCCTCTGTGTTCACCTTCCACGCAGATGCAGCCTCCTTCTGCAGGAGCCACCCCACTCACCATGAGGAGATGCCTGCACCCAGAGGACGCTGCCACGCCACGCTCCCACCGCCACCCACCTGACATTGCAACAGGGCTGGTGCGAGGATTTTTGACACCCTAGGCAAAACCTCATTTTGGCACATAGAAGGCAGGCAGGATCACTATGGTACGTGGAAGGAAGGACCACTATGGTACATGGAAATAAACCAAAAAGAATAAAAAATTACTGCGCTTCCCTACACCCCCAAGCTGCAGTTCTAATTCATAGGTACAAGAATCAGATATATAAAACAATTAACATAACCGCGCTAGAAAACTAAAGTGAATAAAATTCCCATCAACCAGAATATCTCAAATATTGTGTTAAAATCAAAACAACGTAATATATACTAAACCCAAATATCAACACAACATGATTGTGATTAATTAGATAGTTACAGAATATTGTGACTGTATTAAAAAAACTTTAAAGCAAATAAATTATAAGAGGTGATAAAAAAGAATAAGTCCGTGACTGATAGTGACTTCAAATAAAAACAGTCCTTAATGTAGATAATTCCACCAGTAGTGATTGAAGCATCAAATAGACAAAAACATCTCGTGAGAAGGATCCACCACCTATAAAGATGTACGCTTACCAGAGGTAAGCTTAATCAAAGCTTATATTCACAATCCAATCTGCGGGGACACCACCATCGGTCTCAGCATGGGGGGAGGATCACCCGGAACTCTCTGTCATAGAGGCCAAAATTCAACAGGGGGAACCTTGTGTGTGATTCTGTGGCCGTAAGCATACCTGGAATCCCGCTTGTGTGAATGGCCATTTTCACATGGGCCATTCACACAAGCGGGATTCCAGGTATGCTTACGGCCACAGAATCACACACAAGGTTCCCCCTGTTGAATTTTGGCCTCTATGACGGAGAGTTCCGGGTGATCCTCCCCCCATGCTGAGACCGATGGTGGTGTCCCCGCAGATTGGATTGTGAATATAAGCTTTGATTAAGCTTACCTCTGGTAAGCGTACATCTTTATAGGTGGTGGATCCTTCTCACAAGATGTTTTTGTCTATTTGATGCTTCAATCACTACTGGTGGAATTATCTACATTAAGGACTGTTTTTATTTGAAGTCACTATCAGTCACGGACTTATTCTTTTTAATCACCTCTTATAATTTATTTGCTTTAAATTTTTTTAATACAGTCACAATATTCTGTAACTATCTAATTAATCACAATCATGTTGTGTTGATATTTGGGTTTAGTATATATTATGTTGTTTTGATTTTAACACAATATTTGAGATATTCTGGTTGATGGGAATTTTATTCACTTTAGTTTTCTAGCGCGGTTATGGTACATGGAAGGCAGGAAGGATCACTATGGTACATGGAAGGAAGGACCACTATGGCACATGGAAGGCAAGAAGGATCACTATGGTACATGGAAGGAAGGACCACTATGGCATATGGAAGACAGGAAGGATCACTATGGTACATGGAAGGAAGGACTACTATGGCACATGGAAGGCAGAAAGGATCATTATGGTACATGGAAGGAAGGACCACTGTGGCACATGGAAGGCAGGAAGGAACACTATGGTACATGGAAGGCTGGAAGACTATGGCACACGAAAGGCTGGAAGATTATGGCACATGGGAGACTGGCACATGAGAGGCTGGAAGACTATGGCACATGGAAGGCTGGAAGACTGGCACATAGGAGGCAGGACGACTATGGCACATGGAAGGCTGGAAGGCTATGGCACATGGAAGGCTGGAAGATTATGGCATATGGAAGGCTGGAAGACTATGGCACATGGAAGGCTGGAAGACTGGCACATGGAAGGTTGTAAGATTATGGCACATGGGAGGCTGTAAGACTGGCACATGGAAGGCTGGAAGACTATGGCACATGGAAGACTGGCACATGGAAGGCTGGAAGACTGGCACATGGAAGACTGGCACATGGGAGGCAGGAAGACTATGGCACTTTTAGGGAAGAGAGAGAGAGGGGAGAGATCACTCACCCAGGGTTGCATTATCTTCAGAGGTACAGGCAGCGACATCAGGCACTTTTTGGACTTTTTCCAAAATTGATTGAGTGAAAGTTGATTTCACTTATATTGTGTGTTGCGCGCACTGTATTTTTTTATCCACATTTATCCAAGTGATTAGCACCTTGTCTACAGCAGCTGTATTTCATTATCACTTAGTTGTTTGCATCAGCACGAGTTTATATTTAGTAACATATTTCCATAGCGACATCAGGCAGGCTGCTTTGAAATCTCCCGCCCACATCCCCTTCCAGGCACAGAGTGGCTGCACGAAAGGGTTCTGAGCGGGCACAGGGGGGGACATGGGGAGGAGGTGAGGCAGACCTAGCCTACCTCCTCCTCCCTCCTCATATGGGCTATACAGTGGGGCGGGGGATGTGCTCCTGCGGGTTGTGTAGCAGATGAGAAGAAATATGCACACTGCAGTGGGTGCGCCGGCGGGCGAGTGAATAGGCATTGGAGGTGCACACTCGGAGCTGACAGTGCCCTGGCACACCCAGGCCCCTGCGGTGCCTGGGTGTGGTGCACCCTGTGCACCCGCCCAGGATTGGCCCTGGGTACCATGTCATCTAGCATGCCTGCATCCTCTCTGTCTGCAGGCTCAGGAGAGTGTGCAGTGTGCTGGGTAGTAGCAAAAGAAGGATCAGCAGAGCCTGACATTTTCTGGGCATAATATAGCATGTCTCTAGGCTGCTCCTTGAGCTTTGGGGGTTTGTTAGACTTACCTACTGCTCAGTCTTCTTGTCTGTGCCTCATCGTGTCCTCTGAGGCTGTGACTGCCAGGTGCCATCTTGGATAGCCTGGGCCGCTGTGGGGCCCTTAGTTCCCACAAGTCAGCATCAGCTCGGATCCGTTAGCCAGCAGGTCTGGGTGAGTCAGGGGATCAGCGCGCAGCGTTAGCAGTAAAATCCGGGCGAAATCAGCGGTGAGGAAAGGATCATTTTAAGGATCAACAACAGGAGCTCCATGCAGCAGGTGTGCTCACATGCCTCGTCAGGCCACGCCTGACCCTGGACTGTTTTACCATGTTTTTTGCCTGCCTCTTGGACTGATCTTGTACCCTGCTACTGGATTAGTGGGATTCATAAGACAGGGGTCTCACATATGTGAGGGGCTCCAGAATTGTTTTTCTGGATGAAGAAAACAATTCTTTTTGTTTTCTCATTTCTAGATTATGGTCTGGAGACCAGAGGCTTCAAAGACATTTGGGTGGGTGAAGCCTCTACCCCTGTCCTCATTCTGTCCTGAATGAGGCCCAACGTCTGCCTGCTGCCTGTAGGACTTACTGCCATCATGCCTCTGCCTGTCGCATGAACTGGCCACACCTCTGCCTGCTACCTGTACTATGAACCATGTTCCTACTACCAGGACCAATATTTTTGCACTGCTGACAATATCTTTGCCTGCACTGACCCTGGACTGTATATGGACAGTATCCCTGCCTGCTGGCTGTACTGACTATGAACAGTATTCCTGCCTGTTGCCTGGACAATTGCGTTCACTGTTGCCGAGCAAGTCCCTGCCTGCTACTTGGACCAGTGCTATCCTCCAGTGGACAACTGCGCTACTAAAACCACAGGTAATCTTTTGTTTAGCCTTTGCTCATCAGAATGTATTTTGGGATGTAATTCTTGGTATGTGCATGCTATGTGTCCCTAGAACCCCTGACTGTGTTCCTTGCATGTTGGCCAGACTGTGTAAAAGTCTCACACATGTGGTATCGACATATTCAGGAGGAATAGTAGAATGTATTTTGGGGTGTCATTTTTGCTATGTACATGATATGTGTTGGAAATATCTTAATAAATAGACAACTCTGTGTAAAAAAAAAATACAAAATTATGCGTTTTCATTTTTTTTCCCACATTTTCCAAAAACTTCTGGAAAAAAATGAACCGTTCAAAAGACTCATTATGCCTCATAGATTATACGTTGGGGTGTTAGCTTTCCAAAATGGGTCATTTTGTGGGCATTTCCATTGTCCTGGTGCTCCAGGGCCTTCAAAAGTGTAATAGGTGGTTGAGAAATTAGATGTGTAATTTATGCTCCTAGAATGCCTAAAAGTGCTACTTTAATGTTGGGCCTCTGTATGTGGCCAGGCTGTGTTAAAGTCTCACACATGTGGTATCACCACACTCAGGAGGATTAGCAGAATGTATTTTGGGGTGTCTTTTTTGCTATGTACATGATATGTGTTGGAAAAATCTGATAAATGGACAACTTTGTGTAAAAAAAAAAAAAAAATGCATTTTCACTTTTTTTCACATTTTCCAAAAACTTCTGGAAAAAAATGAACGGCTCAAAAGACTCAATATGCCTCATAGATTATACGTTGGGGTGTTTGCTTTCCAAAATGGGGCCATTTTGTGGGTATTTCCATGGTCCTGGTGCTCCAGGGCCTTCAAAAGTGTAATAGGTAGTCAACAAGTTAGATGTGTAATTTATGTCCATAGATGGGTTGGGCCTCTCTATGTGGCTAAAATTTTATCACAGAAACGAAAAAAAAATCATTTTTTTTCAAAATGTTCGGTCTTTTTTCAGCGCAAAAAATAAAAAGCCAGAGATGATCAAATACCACCAAAAGAAAGCTCTATTTATATGACAGAAAAGGACAAAAAGTTAATTTGGATACAGTGTTGCATGGCTGAGTAATTGTCATTCAAATTGTGAGAGCACTGAAAGCTGAAAATTGGTCTGGGCAGGAGGGGGGTTTAAGTGCCCAGTAGGCAAGTGATTAAAGTGGAACTTCACCCAAAAGAAGTTCAATTCTTCTGCTTCCTCCCCCCTCCTCTTCAACGTTTAGATATTTATTTATTTTTTTTGGGAGCAGGTACTTGGTTTTGATAGGTACCCACTGTCACTTCTGCAGTAATCACCTAGGTGATCTGAGCAGAGTTTTCGCCCCCCTGCTTGCAGCCTCTTGGGACATGTCACAGGTCCCAGAAAGCTGCTGGACCATTCACACAGCGCAGTGAGTAAGCCCAGAGCAAAATAAATAAAAAATAAGCAGAGGGCGGGCATGACAGGATTAATAGGGGAGCTTGGTGGTAAGGATTAAGTAAGGAAGTTGATGATTGGTGGCAAAGGTGTATTGGGGGTGGAGCAGAGTTAACTGAGACGGGGGAAAGATCCCGCCCCAGCTCAGTTTGTAGAGAGGAACAAGCGTGGAAGCATGGCTGCGGTGGAAGAGCTATTCACTCGTTTGAAGGCCGAGGCGGCGTCTAGGGGACCTGGATGGCTGGAGAGTCGGCTAGCTGCGGCGCTGGGTGAGTCTGCCACAGCGGCCCCGTCAGGAGAGGGTGAGTCTGCGAGAGGCAGGCGATCCAGGCCGCCTACTCGCTTCTTGCCTGACGCCCATCTGCCCATCCCTATAAGGCCACAGGTGCAGAGGAGTTGAGCGGGTCGGCCGGGGTCTGGGCCGCCCGTGAAGTGGGTAGCGGCACAGCACAGGGGAGTTCACTATTCCTCGGATCCCCCTCCCATAATGGCGGCTAGGAGAGAAGAACAGCGGGATAAGGCGGGTCGGTCAGTGGCGGGGCCGCCCGTGAAGAGTGAGGCGGCGCTGCGAAACAGAGGGCACTGCACTGCTAGTCCCCATCCCCCACGATCGGCTAGTAATGCTGGACAGCAGGGCAGGGCGGGTCGGTCGGTCACAGGGCCGCTCGGGAAGCACACGGCGGTGCACGAGGCAGTGAAGAGGGGGCATAAGCAGTCGGTTGGCAGTGGCACGGCAGAAAGGAGAGCCAGCAGTCCTATTTCGGATGCTGGGGAAGAGGGCTCAGGCCCAGAAAGCCTGGCCCCAGGCCGAACCACGGCAGGGGCGGGGCTCCAGAGGAGGAAGAACTATGCAGCGGCAGCCGGTCACTCCACTGCAGTGATTGGTGGCCCCACGGTTAGAGACGGGCAAGAGAGGGATACCGGCAGTGGCTATGGTTGGCACTGCAGGAAGGAGGTCGTGGGCCGAAGAAGGCGAGCGGGAAGTCGGTGGGCGGATCCGCAGCGCGGAGGAGCGGCGAGAACAGAAGATCCTCGGCATCCAGTGGTGAAGCTGCTGGAGGGCCTTTGGTGAGCGGAGAAGAGATGGGAGAAGACAGATCTGAAGGGGAGCTGTCGCAGTCGGACGACGATGGGCAGCTAGGAGATCCGGTGGCGGTGGAGACGGGACCTTCGGCTGGTGGAATCCCTTCCAGGCCTCAGGGTAAGACGACATGTCATAATTTTTGTAATGTGGGGTGTGATGTGGGTGCGGGGGTTAGTGGGGATCAGGTCTCGGCGGGGCGGTCAGTAACGACCTTGCATATTAATCCGGCCGTGCAGGTCACTGGATGCAGGGTTGCAAGGGTTTGTAGCGGGTTTGAAGGAATTATTAAAAAGGTTCGAGCCAGGGCCAAGCGGGAGTCAATCTCCGGTGGCGGCATGGGTGGATCCTGGGGAGGGACGGGGGATTCGGGATGGCTTGGTCGCGGGCACGGGGAGTTCTCCTAGGCCTAGTGCTGAGCGAGCGGCGCCTGTGACAGAAGTCGGGGGGGGTGGCAGTGCAGGCGGAGGTTCCTAAGACACCTGAAGGGGTTACAGGGGAGGGTGCAAAGCAACAAGACTTAGCGAGGCTGGCAGATGCCGCCAAATGCGAGGTTTATGTGTGCTTTGAGGGGCCACTTGGAGCGCATCTGAAGCCGGAAGTGAAGGAAAAAATTTGGAAAGGGGAGTACGTTGAGATTTTTGCGCTCTTGCCCCTTGAGAAGTTTAATCTGGATAGTGTTAGGCCTGAGGATAGTAAGAAGGAGGATGAAGAAAAACGAAGGTATAGGCTCATACCCAGGACATTTACGAATTGGCTGCAGGCTTTTGCGATCATGGCGAGTGTGATCGGGGAGAAGAATCCCGAGCACTGTTCGTCATTGTTTTGCTACTTGGACGCCATGGGAGAAGCTTACAGAGTCTACGGGGGCACGGCGTGGCTGCGGTATGATGAGCAATTTAGACAGCGGAGGGCTATTCGCCCATCATTGAGGTGGGACCATAAGGACATCAGCCTATGGATGCGCCTTATGACTTCAGCTAGGCTGACGAGTCAGTTTTTTCAGGGTGGGGCCGGTGGTTCAGCCAACCCCGGACAATCGGCCACAAGAAAAAAAGGGGTTTGTTGGCAATTTAATGAAGGGTCCTGTAGATTTGGAGGGTCGTGCAAATACAGGCATGAATGTTCAGGTTGCGGGGGGGGACACCCGGGATCATAGTGTTTCAAACAAGGAAAAGGCCGTGCCGGCGAGTCTGTTAGTAAAGGGGACAACACCGGTGAGAGTGGGAAAGATGGAGCCCTTTCTAGATAGGTACCCGGACAGGGAGGCAGCGCGGTTGCTAGCTTGGGGGTTTTTGGAAGGTTTTAGAATCCCTTCTCGTCTGGTGGACACGTCCCCGAGGTCACGCAATTTGAGGTCGACGCTGCTTCATGGGGATGTGGTAGGTGAAAAGTTACAGAAGGAAGTTAGGTTAGACCGCATGTGTGGTCCTTTTGCAGACGTACCAATACCGGACTTGGTAGTGTCCCCGCTAGGTGTGGTGCCAAAAAAAGAGCCTAATAAGTTTAGGCTGATACACCACTTGTCTTACCCAAAAGGGGGGTCGGTGAATGATGCCATCGACCCAGAGGAGTGTGCTGTATCATACACGTCATTTGATGCAGCGGTATTTTGGGTTCGGAGGTATGGGCAAGGGGCACTGCTGGCAAAAGCGGACATAGAGTCGGCTTTTCTCTTGTTACCGGTTCATCCAGAGAGTTTTCGTTTACTGGGTTGTTCTTGGCAGGACGAATATTACGTGGATCGTTGTTTACCTATGGGGTGTTCGATATCCTGTGTTTTGTTCGAGAAGTTTAGTTCCTTCATTGAATGGGTGGTCCGGGACGTCACGGGATTGAACTCCATCATCCATTATTTGGATGATTTTCTCTGCGTGGGCCCCCCTGGGTCTGAGGTCTGTGCGGTCCTGTTGGCAACGTTGGAACATATTGCATATTGCAGACGGAAGGTCCGAAAACGGAGTTGAGTTTCTTGGGCATTATTCTGGACACCGAGGCAATGGAGTGTAGGCTACCCGAGGATAAGTTGACGGCGTTACAAGCGGAAATCCGGGCGATCATCGGAATGCGGAAAGTTCAATTACGGGCTTTACAATCATTGCTAGGTAAGTTGAACTTTGCGTGTCGAATTTTGCCTATGGGAAGAGTATTTTGCAGGCGGCTGTCTGCAAGCACGGCGAGGGTGGAGTCTCCTAGGCACTATGTACGTTTGCTGAAGGCTCACAGGGAGGACCTGAAAGTTTGGCACACGTTCCTGGCTAAGTTCAACGGCAGGGCATTGTGGATGTCAGGGCCAGTTAGCAACTTTGATCTGGAGTTGTATACGGATGCGGCGGATTCAGCAGGTTTTGGAGCCTTTTTCCAAGGTAAGTGGAGTGCGGGCCATGGCCACAGTCGTGGAAGGATGCAGGTTTGCTGAAGAACATGCTACTGTTGGAACTGTTCCCGGTGGTATTAGCGGTAGAGTTATGGGGTGAGTTGTTCAGGAATTTAAAAGTTTGGTTTCATGGGGACAACCTGGGAGTGGTGCAGGTGATTAATAAGGTTTCAGCGGCGTCACCGCCGGTGATCAGGTTGGTTAGACACCTTGTCTTGCGATGCCTACAGTTAAATGTGTTTATATATGCTGTGCACCTCCCAGGAGTGGAAAATGTCGTTGCTGATGCACTATCTCGCTTTCAGTGGGACAGATTCCGGGACTTGGTGCCAGGGGCGGAGCAAGAAGGGGTCCCGTGTCCAGACTGCCTTGGAGGATTAGCAGACTGGATAAAATGGTCGGTGAGCGATGCGACATGGGCCGCATACAACAGGGTATGGCAGGAATGGGTATCTCTGCTGAGGCAGGTGAAGGAAGGACAAGAAGACCAAGATCTCAGGTTGTTGGTTTTATATTTCGTCTCCAGGAATTTAGAAGATGGGGTGTCTGTGTCTGGGCTGGAGAAGAAGTTGGCAGGTTTGGCATTTTGGTTAAAGTTTCAAGGTTTACCTGACCTTACCAGAGATTTCTGGGTTAGGCAGGCACTGAAGGGTTACAGGCGTGCTAAGCCAGGGAGGGACTCCAGGTGTCCGGTTTCGTTTCAGTTGTTGGGTCAGTTAGTTCTGTGTTTGGACACTGCTTGTTCGTCAGGATACGAGGTAGTGTTGTTCAAGGCGGCATTCGCCTTAGCGTTTTTTGGGGCATTTAGGATTAGTGAGTTAGTTAGTCCCTCCCAAAAAGAAAAAGTGGGGTTGGGGGTGTCGGATGTCAGATGTGAGGAGGATAGGTTGCACATATTGGTCAAGAAGTCAAAAATGGATCAGCGGGGCAAGCGTAAGACCGTGCAGATTTTTTCGTTGCCCGGTTCTCCCTTGTGCCCAGTAAACTTCTAATACATCAGGATGAATCGTTTTTATCTCGCTTTCAATTTATCGCAATTTTCAAAAGATGTTTGGGGGCATTAGGTTTGGAAGGTGAAAAGTTTTCATCCCATTCATTTAGGATAGGGGCGGCTACGGAAGCAGTTCGGTGGGGCTTGGATGAGGCAGCGGTAAAGAGGATTGGGAGATGGGAATCTAGGCGGTTTAGGCGGTTTATGTTTGCCCGCAATTATTGGATGTTTAAAAAAAAACAAAAAAAAAAACCCATAATTTTGTTTTTGTAATATTGTGCAATGTAAAACAGGTTGATGTTTTGTTGGGAGTTATTGATGTATTGGGGGGTTTTGTTTGTGTTTCTTTTCTTGCAGGTCGACGGCAATGCCTTGTGTGGATAGTGGGCCACTCGTATGTTTGTTGGGGGGCCAGGAGGGGAGATGCAAGAAGGGATGGGAGACAGCTGGGGTTTTCTAGGCAGGAAGCATGTCTTAGGTGGTTTGGTGTGCCGGGCATGCTGTGGGGAAGGACAGTGGCAGAAGTTAACAAATTGGCACGCCTGGACAGAGCGCCGGATGTGTTAGTGTTACATGTAGGTGGCAACGACCTAGGGTTAAGGTCAATGTTGGATTTGGTGCGAGACATCAAATTCGATTTTTGGCAGCTCAGGATGTCTTTTCCACGCATGCTTATTGTGTGGTCTGATATCGTGGCACGTACCACGTGGAGACTGGCCAGGTCGGTTGATAAGATCAACCGGGCCAGGAAGAAGGTCAACAAAGAGATTAGCAGTTTTGTGGTGAGGAATGGAGGCCTGGCCATACGGCACCTCGAATTGGAGGTAGATACCTGGAGATAGTTGAAGAGAGATGGTGTACACCTGAACGATGTGGGGATTGATTTATGGGCATTGGGTCTGCAAGATGGGATCCAGCGAGCTTTGAGGGTTTGGCAGGGCACACAAGGATAAGGTGTTACCCTGGTGTGTGCTGTGGCGTGATGTTGGTCTTTGTGGGAGAAGCATTAAACCCCAGATATGTAAAAGATCGGGACCCATTGCTAGTATGAGGCCCGTTGGTGAGATTTCAGCTAACAAGGGTTTTAGCTTAAATTGGTTATTGGTGCACTGCGGGCTATTGGTTGGTTGTCTCCACGCTAGCTTGTCAGCTGGAGGCCTATATATTTTGATTTATAGTACCGCAGTGCCTGAGTGTTTTGAGTTTTAAGTTTGGTGGGTTTTTCCCTGCAAAGACCAAAGGGAGTTGTAGTTTAAAGGATATTTCAGGTGTTCTTACGGTCATGTTTATGTTGATGTTAAATTATTATTATTGGTTTATGTTTAATAAATATAATTGGCTGCTACGGCCAATATTTTACTCCATATGGGTGTGGTCTCAATTATTAGGGTAAAGGTTGGGGTATGCAGCTAATGGTTGGAAGGTAAATGGGGGGTAAGCAAGTGACATCTATTATACAGTAGTCAAGTAAGCCCGGAGCAAAATAAAGAAAAAATAAGCAGAGGGCGGGCATGACAGGGTTAATAGGGGAGCTTGGTGGTAAGGATTAGGTAAGGAAGTTGGTGATTGGTGGCAAAGGTGTATTGGGGGTGGAGCAGAGTTAACTGAGACGGGGGAAAGATCCCTCCCCAGCTCAGTTTGTAGAGAGGAACAAGCGTCCCACCCTCCCTCCCTTATCTTGTGGTAAGTTTTGTAATTTAAGGAATTAAGTTGGTATTACCATTTTGTAAAGTTGAAGTCGTGGCAGTGGCGTGATGTTGGTCTTTGTGGGAGAAGGATTAAACCCCAGATATGTAAAAGATCGGGACCCATTGCTAGTATGAGGCCCATTGGTGAGATTTCAGCTAACAAGGGTTTTAGCTTAAATTGGTAATTGGTGCACTGCGGGCTATTGGTTGGTTGTCTCCGAGCTAGCTTGTCAGCTGGAGGCCTATATATTTTGATTTATAGTACCGCAGTGCCTGAGTGTTTTGAGTTCTAAGTTTGGTGGGTTTTTCCCTGCAAAGACCAACGGGAGTTGTAGTTTAAAGGATATTTCAGGTGTTCATACGGTTATGTTTATGTTGATGTTAAATTATTATTATTGGTTTATGTTTAATAAAGATAATTGGCTGCTACGGCCAATATATTACTCCATATGGGTGTGGTCTCAATTATTGGGGTAAAGGTTGGGGTATGCAGCTAATGGTTGGAAGGTAAATGGGGGGTAAGTAAGTGACATCTATTATACAGTAGTCATGGCCTATGCATGCTCAGTGGAAAGCTGGCTGTGAAGCCGCAAAGAGTCACAGCTGGCTTCCACAGTTAGCATGGCGGTGCCAGGGAACTGAAGATCGGCAAAGAAAACACTTCTTCTTGTCATTCATTCACACCACTCCTCCACCCTAGTACTTCACTCAAGATGTGCTCTCAGCTTAACTGCTTCGGGACCGCCCACCTCACTTATACTGTGGCAGGGCGGCTCTGCTGTGCTGGATCACATACATGTACATTTTGTATTTCCGGGTAGGGGGCACGCAATCGCGCACCTGGTGCCTCTGCTCTTTTGCCATTTGCTGCAGCACAAGCCAATCAAAGAGTCCCGGCCAATGATTGATGGCTGGAACCCGTGGATCGGCTGAGTCAATGACCGAAGAGAGCCCTGTGTAGGTAAACATCACAGGGTTCTCCACTGTCAGCAGCAATGTGTCGTTTTTTTTTTTCCCCTGCAAAGCAAGGATTAAAAACTGGCATATTGCTTAGTAAAAAAATGTACACACTACACACAGTAAACATTGTTAGGCACATATTTAACCCCTTGATTACTAGTGTCATTAATACAGTGCATATTACCAGCTTTGATCACTGTATTAGTGTTGCCAGTGGCAGTTAGTTCCCCACCAGCATCAGTTAGTGTCAGATTGCTCACCATTATTAAGTCGCTGATCACCACCATTAATAGTATAAAAAAAAAGAAAAAATTCCAGTACATATACTATAGTTTGTAGACTCTATAACTTTCACGCAGACCAATCAATATACACTTATTGGGATTTTTTTTACCAAAGACATGTAGCAGAATACATTTTGGCCAAAAATTTATAAAGAAATCTTTTATTTTTTGATTTGATATGTTTTATAGCAGAAAGTAAAAAAATATTTTTCGTTTGTATCGCAAAAAAAAAAAAACTTAGTGGTAATCAAATACCACCAAAAGAAAGCTCTATTTATGTGAACACATTATATAAATTCAGTTTGGGCACAGTGTTGCATGACCACGCAATTACCAGTTAACCACTTGCTTACTGGACACTTAACCCCCCTCCTGCCCAGACCAATTTTCAGCTTTCAGCGCTGTCGCACTTTGAATGACAAATGCGCGGTCATGCTACACTGTCTTCAAATTACACAAATAGAGCTTTCTTTTGGTGGTATGTAATCACTGCTGGGGTTTTTATTTTTTGCTAAACAAACAAAAAAAAGACAGAAATTTTGAAAAAAAACAAAACATTTTTCATAGTTTGTTATAACATTTTGCAAACAGGTGATTTTTCTCCTTCATTGATATGCGCTGATGAGGCTGCACTGATGGGCACTGATAGGCTGCACTGACGGCCTGCAATGATGTGCACTGATAGGCTGCACTGATGGGCCCTGATAGGTGGCACTGAAGGGCACTGATGGGTGGCACTGAAGGGCACTGATAGGTGTCGCTGATAGGTAGCACTGATAGATGGCACTGATGGGCACTGATAGGTGGCACTGATGGGCACTGGTAGGTAACACTGATAGGCAGCACTGGTGAGGAGGCATTGATTGGTGGCAATGATAGGTGGCACTGTGGGCACTGGTAGGTGGCGCTGTGGGCACTGGTAGGCGACACTGTTGTGCACTGGTAGGTAGCATGGGTGGGCACAGATTACTCAGTGGCAGCTCTCCGCAATCGAGACCGATGTCCCTCTGACAGGCACGGTGATTGGCTTTTTTTTCCTGATAGCGTGAGGAGAAAAAATAGCAGATTACCGGCTCTGTTTACATCACATGATCAGCTGTCATTGGCTGACAGCTGATCACGTGGTAAGGGGTCAGGATCGACCCCTTACTCCGATCTGTAATCAGCCGAGTCTCATAGACTTGCTTATCACAGAGTGCGCCGCGCAGGCCGCTCGAGCACGGGAGGACCACATATGATGGCCTCCTGGCAAAGTAGGTCCGCGCTGTAGCCGTCATTTGGCTATGGTGCAGATGGGAAGGGGTTAAATTAACTAGATTAAATAGCAAAAAATTGCCTGGGCATGAAGGGGTAAAATCTTTTAAAAGACAGAAAACACTATGTTGCTAAAGGTCAACATTTTTTTTGGGGGGGGCCGCAAGCAGACCTGGCCCCCTCACTCATACTAGCATGCCCCCCTCACGCGGCTCTCGATCAATCCACTCGCACTACACACTCCTCCCACCCCCCTCCCGGCTCTTGATAGGCCACGATCCTCCCACCCTCCCACTTCTACTGCACATGTGATCCATGGCCTTACCTTACTGCGGAAGAGGTTCAGAGAGGAGGACGAGGTGGCGATGCTCTGCTGAATCCGGGGTAGGGCTCCTAGGAAAGACTGCTGCTGCCAGGGACCTTGTTTCTCCTCCGGGCCAATAGAAGGCGTCCTAAGACTCCCGGCGAATTGGGTCTCAGGACCGGCTTCCTGATTGACTGGGAGGAAAAGCAGAAAGACATTAGCGAATATTAATTTGCTAATGCCACACAAGTGGGTGGGCTCACAGTGCAGTGCTCTGCACCCCAAGCTGACCCTTTTTGAAACCAATTCAAATCTCCGGCTCTAATCACGTGCTTAAAAAAAAAAAAAAAACCCTATTGAAATCCATGCGTCCGGCACCCTGCATGGAGATTAGGGGCCTGGGCGCATAGATTGGGGGGGGGGGGGGGGGGCGGTGCCCCCGCGCCCCTAATGGACGGGTTGCCAACGCTATGTAGTATGCCTCTGCTCATCTTGTGTGATTGTGAGGAAGTGGACAATATTTGGGACACCTGGACATCAGGAAGGGGGAATATACAATTCATGAAAAAGGAGTTATATTACCTCTATAACGTGCAGGTCATTTCTTTATGATGGGAGCATATTTTGAGTGAAGCACTGCGGTGGAGGAGGAATGGTGTAAATCAATGGATATTTTTTCCACCGAGTGACAAGAAGAACTGTTTTAAATTATCCAGCAGCCCTTGTGACTGATATCATTGTTTATTTGGAATTTTACTTTGTATATCACTTTTTTGTTTGCGTGGCACTGCACAGGTTTTGTTATTTTACAAGTATATACTGTATGGTTTTAGTTCTTTTTTATTTTATGTATGATCATAGTAGTAGTATGATCTATTGGTACAAAGAGATCCAAAATTCTTTCTGTATATGAATCAGCCTCACATATTTGTCAGCACCATGTGAGTTATAATTGTCATTTGGCAGTCTTGCGTGTTATCTTGTTTTCTATGATGGACCTAAATCTACATCTCCAGATGGCATGATGAAACTAACTGCAATCTGTGGGGCTGTGCAGTATATGTCATAGATTGTTGCGTGAGTAGACTACAAACAATGCATTACAAATGCTTTAATCATGCTAATACCAGTGTGAGTGACTGTTTTCCTTTAGCGGAACCTGGTCAGCTCTTTAATCAGTATTTATGGAAGTCTAGGATTCCAGACAAAAATCGCTTTTCATTTTTTTTAGTTGTAAGGGCACTTTCACGCGGACTTTCCGATCAGGTCTGCCTGTCAGTTTTTTCGGATGCTCCATTCACCCATATGTCCGCTGACACCTGCTGCTATCCGATTCAATCCTGTCCACCAAATCCAGATGGATGGTGACCCTATTTTCCATCCGTCTGGAGGATCGGATCGGATGGGATTGGATGAAAATGGACAGGCAGACCATTTTCATCTGATCTCCCCATAGAGGAGAGCGGGACTCTGACAAGTCTGTCTCAGCACAGTGAGCGGAGACGGACCCGTCATCCGCCTGCTCAGCGGGGATCAACGGATCGATCCCCCGCGGAGCAAAGCAGAGTCCGTCAAACGGACGCGCCTTGTGTGAAAGGAGCTTAAGGGTTAGAATGGGATGTTTTTTTTCTTTCTTTTAAAGATTTTTATTCGTTTTACTTATCAAAAGCAACTGACAGATAGTGTTATATAAAGAGGCACCTAGGAAATCTTCTCAATGGGACACAGACAGCAACAAAATCACAAACACAGAAGTTGTAAACCTGTCCCCTTCCCACCCCATCTAGAACTTGACTGGGCATACCTTAACATCAGAGTTGGTATTTTTATGTAGCACCCTGGTATTAGGCAGGGTTGCTAACAAATTTAGTTATGCTAGGCAGTACTTAGCCTGGCTAATTGGTAGTTGTATCCACTGACTTTTTTGCCCTAAGCCTGAATCTGGTGCATTTCTCTCTTCAGCCAATCATATTAGTGGCTAAGCATGCTGGTAAGGTCTATTTAAGGGGAATGATTCAGGTGATCAGTGTTCTTTTAGCCCCAGGATGAGGCCTGGGGGCTGTATGTGAAGCAGCAGCTGAAGGTTAGGCCTAAGCCTGAGGCCTAGCCACGTGTGTAGAGGCTCAGCCCGAGGGGAGCCTGATCGTTGCAGTGGTTCAGCCGGATGGTGAACTGAGTGTTGCCAGAGTTGAAGGAGAAGCAGTTTCCACATGGGTCGACCACTCCTGTTACCAGAGGCAAATAAAAACCAGAGGTCAGAGATAAATGGGACACCAGCGCCAGCAAGAGACAACTACTCCTGTTATCAGAGGCCAGGTTTGTGAAGTCTGAAGAAGTACCAGAGCAGCCTTTTTCACTAGCCGGGGACGATGAACAAGTTGGAAAAGCTTCGGCGTTGATATCAGGAACCCAACAGGTTAGCATGTGTGACACTTGGAGTGAACAGCGGGTTAGCTGTGGAAGAGCTCAGGGGATCCAGCGGGCGGCTGGGATCTGAAGGTCTTGTGAGAAGACTGGCAGCTCAATGAGAAAAGCTACAGCGGGAGATGGAGGCCAGGTCCTACACAACAGGGATACCAAGTCTGGTATGTGTACAGATCTGTGTTGAAGTCAACCTACAAGTTCAGTTGCCATAGGAGACAGCAGTTCTACAAATACAGTGCTGCAACCAGCTTAAAGGCCCTCAACCTGTATAGCTGTCTGCCTATTTTGTCTCGGAGTCTGCCAATTGCTATTGCATCTGCCTAAGGGTGTTCAGGCCTTAACCCTCTCTCCCCCCAGTTCTTGTTAAGAGACAATAAATCTCTTTTGTTCGCATTCAAAAATTGACTGGCGCCCAGTCATTCTATCTTGCATTACACCCACTATGCCTAGTAAACCACTCTACAAAGAAGGATGTCAGCTCTCCCTGACTCTGGAGGTCACCATTAGGCCTCTAGGGGTCGGAGCCCTTGCTACATTTGGTGCCCAACGTGGGGCAAAGGCGTTATTCTTGCAGTGGTCATCCCTAGCAATCAGCTACAGCTACATTGGGATTTCGTCTGGCTCTGTAGGAAGGTGGCAAGTAGCATCTTTATGCATGGACTGTGTTATTATTCATTTCAATTATGGGGGAAGAGCCAACGTGTCTCAATGCTCATGGGAGAGTGTCAGCCTGGTCTTTTGCCACTTTACACCAGCGCTGCAGGGGTTAAGGCAGGCTCCATTAAAGTTTTGGCGCCGTGTGAGGAAGGAGGCGGGTGCTGAAGTTTCTGGGGAGCATGTGGGCCAATCCCTTGACAGGGGGAGGAGCTGTCGTTCTGCAGGGGAGGAGACACTTCTGTGTACACCGCCATTACCCGTACACATGTTGCTATACTTTTATCAAGCAGAGAGTATGGCACAGTTCGGAGTCTCGATTTTGGACTGGAAACAGGGCCGTCTTTTCGCATGGGCATGCTGGGCAGTTGCCCGGGGGCCCCACTTGCCTGGGGGGCCCCACCTGCCCAGCGACCAGGGGCGTTGGGAGTGGGGGCTGGAGCCCCGCATGGGTCCCCAAAAGCCCCGGGTCTCGTATTTCTCATGTAGAATTATTAGCCCAGAATGTAAACATCCTGTGATTGGTGGGCAAGCCGGGGGCGTGCGGCTGCAGTGAGAATGGAGCTGTCAAATCTAAGCACTGATGCCCAGCCTATCCATGACATCAGTGCTTAGATTTGACATCTCCATTCTCACTGCAGCCGCACGCCCTGATACCGATATGTGGGCCCCTTCGTCCAGTACACAGAAAACTGCCTGTATACACTGTGACTGCTGGCTGGGGAGGAAGGTGGCGGGACCCATTGCAACTACTGCATGTGCACGGTTCCAGTGCATGCTGTAGAGTATCGCTGCTGGAGGGGGTGCATGGCGGATGGAGTGCATGTGTAGGGTGACAACAGTGAACCTGTTGAACATCCTGCCTGGGTTTCCTCTTCTCTCCCATGTAACTCCTCCTTCCCCCACCGCCGCTTTCATCCTTACAATAAGCAGGTAGAAGACAGAATGTCCAAGCAGAAGGCGAGAGCTGCCCAACTTTTCAAGTTAAAAAGCCTGTGATCTGTTGCTAGGGGCGGTCCCAGCAACCAATCGTCTGTCTGTTACATGGAAGGTTGAACAGCTTCCGCCTTCTGCTCGGACATGCTGCATCCTCTGTCTTCTCCCTGCTGTGTAAGGGAGGGGGCAGGCCCGGTGCTACCACTAGGCAAACTAGGCGGCTGCCTAGGGTGCAGTGCTGCCTAGGGTGCCCGGCCACTGGTTTCCCTACTCTCTGTCTCTGCGCTATGTATGTTTTCGGTGCTGTATTATAAATACCTTTGTAATAAACGTTATAACCTCTAGTGGGCACTGCTGGGATATAGCGTGCACATCTAGGGGGATGCAGGGGATGCCTCTGCTGCATGTTACTCAGGCAGCCACTCTGTAGTGTCATTATAGGCGCAGCACTGGAGAACATGTCCTGATGGAATGGAATCAAACATCCCCTGCGCACCTCTATGATCAGTGCTCTCTACTGTAGCCGCATGCTTCCTCTAGCGCCTGCTCCTGTCACACTGATGCTCAGGCAAAGGGGGTGGATTCAGGGGTGGAGCCAGGGGGGGGGCGGCAAAATGAGGTTTCGCTTGGGGTGTCAAAAATCCTTGTACCAGCCCTGGGAGGGGGCACTGACATAAAGGGAACTGTGTTTGTTGCAAAGAAAGAAGATGGCTGTAAAGGGGACCGGGATACCAGGAAGGAGGGGAATGTGAAAGGAAGTGGGTGTCAGGGGGGATCAGTGTATGTATCGGGGGGATCAGTCTATGTGTCAGGGGGGATCAGTGTATGTGTCAGGAGGGGGATCAGTGTGTGTGTCAGGAGGGGGATCAGTGTTTGTATCAGGGTGGATCAGTGTATGTGTCAGGAGGGGGATCAGTGTATGTGTCAGGGGGGATAAGTGTACGTGTCAGGAGAGGGATCAGTGTATGTGTCAGGGGAATACACAGTGCAATAAAGCTTGTATTGAAACACCCTCTGACTTATATAAAATATATAGAGTAACAATATGTATTCCTATTAACCACTTCAGCCCCGGAAGGATTTTCCCCCTTCCTGACCAGAGCACTTTTTGCGATTCGACACTATGTCATTTTAACTGACAATTGCGCGGTTGTGCAATGGTGTACCCAAACAAAATTGACGTCCTTTTTTTCCCATAAATAGAGCTTTCTTTTGGTGGTATTTGATCACCTCTGTGGTTTTTATTTTTTGCGCTATAAACAAAAAAAGAGCGACAATTTTGAAAAAAACTTAATATTTTTTACTTTTTGTTATAATAAATATCCCCCAAAAATATATCAAAAATTTTTTTTTCCTCAGTTTAGGCCGATATGTATTCTACATATTTTTGGTAAAAAAAAAATTGCAATAAGCATATATTGATTGGTTTGCGCAAAATTTATAGCGTCTACAAAATAGGGGATAGATTTATGGCATTTTTATTATTAATTTTTTTTATTAGTAATGGCGGCGATCTGTGATTTTTGTCATGACTGCGACATTACACTATTTTGGGACCATTGTCATTTATACAGCGATCAGTGCTATAAACTGCACTGATTACTGTGTAAATGACACTGGCAATGAAGGGGTTAACCACTAGGGGACGAAGAAGGGGTTAAGTGTGTCCTAGGGAGTGATTCTAAGTGTGGGGGGGATGGGCTTCAACACACATGACACCGATCACTGCTCATGATGACAGAGAGCAGTGATCTCTGTCATGTCACTAGGCAGAACGGAGAAATGCCTTGTTTACAAAGGCATCTCTCCGTTCTACCGCTCCGTGACAGGATCGCGGGCACCCGGCGGACATCGAGTCCGCGGGACCCATCCCCTTTACCTGCGGTAGAGGGGGTGTACCTGTACGCCCTTTTACCCACCTGTGCCATTCTGCTGACGTATATCGTCGTGCAGCGGTCGGGAAGCGGTTAAAGTGATATTAAAGGCTTGTTGTTTTTTTGTTTTTTTTTAAATAACAAACATGTCATGCTCACCTACTCTGTGCAGTGGTTATGCACAGAGCAGCCCAGATCCTCCTCTTCTCATGTCCCGCCAGTGCTCCAGGCCCCTCCCTCCTGCCCTCAGGGCAAAAAGCCATTGTCTGTCCATTCACACACAGAGCCGTGACTTGGCCCCGCCCCTCTATCTCCTCATTGGCGGTGACTGAAGGCCTCAGCCAACGAAGAATGAGAGTCCCCAGAGAGCTGAGGGAAGGGACTGGAGCACAGAGAAGGTTGTTTTTTACCATCATGCATAGAATGATTAGTTTACTGTGGGGGTTCACCTCTATGACTGCAAACTTTTTTAACTGAACACATATGGATATCTTTTGTCTTTAGTTGCCAACAAAATCCCAAAAGAGGTTTTGTATAGAATTGATACCATAGTTTGTAAACTCTATAACTTTCACAGCATAAGAGTTAGTCGTTCGTGTGCTCTTCTCTTTCTTGTATTCGGAGACCCCACCTGGAAGGGGGTGTGAGCGGCATTCTTGCTTTGAGAAGTGTGTGCGGAGGTAAACTTTGCAGGCATAGCTATGCTAAACTAAGCCTATTCTGAGCTCCTGCAACCTAGCATATGTAGAAGCAGTGGCGTAACTAGAACCTTCAGGGCCCTGGTGCAAGAAATCATGAAAGGCCCCCCCTGAACCCCAGCTGGGGCTCTTCCCTCCGAGCCTGGTGGTGGAACTCCAGGGCCCGGTCATAAGTACAACCTTTGTGAGCCCTGTAATTCTGCTACTGGTATCAGTAGTTTTTTTTATTATTATTAGGAGCCCCATTGGGGGGTTTGATGAGACATCAAGGATCTAAACAGACCTATGATGTTCCACCTTGAAGACAGAGAAGAAGACTGAGTACACAGTCCCCAATCTCCTTCTCTGCAGCTTAAGCTACACAAGAATGAATGGATAGGAATAGCTCTCTACTGAGCTTCCTGTCCATTCATGGGCTGAAGCATAGTAAACACAGCTTACTATGCCACAGTTATGAATGGGCAATCGGTGATCGGTACAGATCACTGACTCTCCATTCAGAAAAAGAAGGGACCCATTCCCCGTCCTGACAGATCCCCGCAGCAGCCAGTGGAAGAGGGGAGGGGGGAACCCGGCAGAGCTGCAGGGGATGAGGGGAGTCTGGGAAAGAGCACACTGTGCTGGTACTGCTGTACCCACCCCCATCTCCAGTGACCCCACGTTGGTACTGCTGTACCCCCCTCCAGCCACCCCACACTGGTACTGCTAGACCCTTGTCTGTCCTCCAGTCTCCCTATGCTGGTACTGCTGTACCTCCCCCGTGGCGTCCGATGACCCCCGCTGGTACACCCCCCAAATCCCTAAGTGGCTGGGATTCAGATTTTACTGCCTCCTCCTCCATCCTGGCACCCTAAGGTGGCTGATGCCAACCAGCATAGTCTGGAGATGGGGTTCCTGTCCTTTGGGGAGATAGGCTCCTGGTCCCCAGGGGAGATGGGGTCCCTCTCATTAAGCAAGATGGGGTCTCCGTTCCTAGGGGTGATGAGATTCCTGTCTTCAGGTGAGATGGGGGCCCTGTCCCCAGGTGAGATGGGGGCCTGTCCCCTGTGGTAGAGAGAATTGCAGCAGTTCAGAGCGCAAGGGAGGAAGAGCCACCGCAGGAGGTAAGAGATCCAAACCCAGCTCAGGATGTCCCAGAGGAGAAGCTGGCTTCTGAATTCCACCCTGTCAGTCACACCTGGAAGGAGCCAGCGATTGAGGACTGTGAGTCTTCAGGTGAGCCAGAGGGGAGTGGCAGTGGTGGTGAAATAGATTGTGGGTCTCCCAGACTGGAGGCTGAATTTGGGTCCCTTGAAGTGGAAGATGAGTGATTCGGAGACAGCAAGTCAGTGTGGACTCTCTCTCCTCTCCCGGTTCTGGCTTCTCCTCCAGCTGCCCCACCACCTGAGACCCCAGATGTGAGCCCTTTGGCCTCCAGGGCCCGGAGGCGTTATTGTCCCCCGCCCCGCCTGAGCCCCAGTCCTTCCTGGGTAAGTTACAGAGCAGGGGCTGCTCACCTGACACCTGGAGCCATGGGCACTGATGGTGCTGTCTCTCCTTCCTCCGTGGCTCCCCGGTCTTCTGCCCGCCACCATGGGGGTTCTTCTTGGCGGGTCCCTCCACTGGTTTTCTAAATTTGTTCGGAGCTTAGGGGGGTTCGTTGTCCGGCACAGGGATTTGGAGGGTGTGAATGATGATCTGTTTAAACCAGATGGTGTTCACCTCCATTACCGTATATACTCGAGTAAAAGTCGAGATTTTCAGCCCTTTTTTTGGGCTGAAAGTGCCCCCCTCAACTTATACTCGAGTCACCGCCGTCTGCCTACATGATCAGCGTGTCATGCAGACAGGCGGCGGCCAACGTGTGCTATTACTATTCGGCGGCCAGTCCACTGTTCAAAAGCCGCGCCTCCTCTTCGTCTGTGACATCCGTAGTATGAGGATGAGAGAATGTCTGTGATAGGCTGACCGCTGACTGCTGGGAAATGGAGTGTTCTGCCTATCACGGACGAGGAGGAGGCGCGGCTTTTGAACAGGAGAATGGCCGAATTGTATTATGACATGCTGATCGGTGCAGAGCGGCACACGGAGGCATGCACAGGACACAGGCAGGATGCACACATACACAGAACACATGCACACATGCACAGGCCACATACACAGGGACACATGCACAGGACAGAGGTAGGTGACACATGCACAGGACACATTCACATATACACAGGACACATACACAGGGACACAGGGGGGTATACAGCTGCAGATGGGCATTGTTGACCCTCTTTTTCCACTTACAGTATCTGCTGAATTTCTCACCCTCGTCTTATACTCGTTTCAAAAAGTTTTTCCCATTTTTTTGTGGTAAATTAGGGCCTTGACTTATACTCAGATCGACCTATACTTGAGTATATACGGTATATTGGCCTGGATATTTTAACCTTGGCCTTTAGTTTGGTATGGAACAGGCGCTGGCTGCGGTGGGGCATACGTCAGCTAAATTCTGACGTGTGGGTGTTTTTTTTTTTTTTACCTTGACAGCATTTAAAGTTGCTGTAATGGGCTATGCCCTTGATTGGAAGTTGGAATTAGTCTGTCTGTCCAGTCTGTAAGGACAGGCCGCCTTTGGAATTTGCCTAGTTCATGTTAAAGCGTGCACACAGTACAAATAAAGCTGTGGCCTTGCCCTTTTCCAACTTAATGGTTGTAAGTGTGGTTTCTTGTACAGGGGGGGGGTTGTTTATTATACTAATAGTCTGTTTTCTTGAGCCTTTGCGCCTCAGCAGTCATGTGTATCATACAAATCACGTAGGCAACTAATCCCTGGGTGGGAAACCAGTTTTATGTATGCATTACAGTTACTATACAAAACAGTCTTACAAATACATAAACGCTTTTTTTTTTTTCTTTTTTTTTACCTTAGCATTCCTAAACATCCAAGGTAAACACATTTTGTCAGAAGAACAATACTAAATACCAGCTGATTGATGTTACCCATGATTATCAAAAGAATGAGGGTGCATTTTTTTGGTTGATCTGAAAGTATCTTACCACCCAACCTCTGTTTTGCTCCAGGGAAACAGTTATTTACACAAATGAAATACATGTATGAGAAGGCCAACCAACAAATTTTATTCCTGTCCATCCACTCCTGAGATATACATGGCCCTTTTACATAGCACAGCTCTGTCTAGCAGGTGAAGACACCTGCTTTTTTTCTGTTTCAGGAAAGTTACACATTTCAGATATTGCCTCTCCCCTAGCCTGTGACTGGACAGGGAAAGAAGAAGCAGCACAGCAAACTGATGAGTTTATCTCTATGTCTCTCTGTTCTCTCCTCCTATCAGCATGCTCCTTGTCAGTACATGCCCACTGCAGGACAACTGAATGGCTCCTTGTGCTGTTTCTCCCTCTTTCGATCTGCACTCTGCTGTATAGTGGTCTGCATAAGGCTGATACTTGGATGAATTCAGTTACTTACACTTAAATTAAAAAATACATTTAATGATGTATTAACAAATACAGAGTTATATTAAAAGGGAAAGTATGGGATAAGTTAAACAAACCTTCAAACTTACCTCCATGCTGCAGCTGACCACTCAGTTCTCCATGTGGAGAGTGGTGACTGTGAGTCACTGTTCTCTGCTCTGCTCCTCCAGTGCCCGCTGATGTGCCAGGCTGGAGAGGGGACAGAAGAAGCTGGCTCCAGCTCTCAGCCATGTGCTGAAAGGTGGGACCAGCTGTCGGTCAGGCAGCCGGGTGGATCCCGACAATTTAGTCGGATCCTTCCAAAGCCTGGCTCTGTTCTGTCCCATTAGCTGATAGTGGTTAATAGCCCCGTATAAAGTCTATGGACTCAGATGACCACAATCATATGCTGTTAGTGAATAGCTTTTCCTTTGCATTCAGGATGTTATGTGATCATATCCTTGTTGAGCACTAGAGAGAAAATGCTCTCTGTATCATTAAAAGAAGTGTGTCTGAATGAAGATAGTAACACAGCCAGCACCTGGCTAAAGATAGTTCAGAGAAAAGATTAGTTTTGTGGTCAATAACAATATGGAAGGAAATTTTTTTTGGGGGGGGGGGGATGATGGGAGAGGGGAAAAGGGGAAGAAAAAAAAGCGAAACATTATGCGGGGCTCGGTGATTCATCCCTGTAAATGGCATATAGATAATGTTATTAAGTAGAAATAGAATAGTAATTTATTGTTTATTTTCTTAAGGGCCATGAGCCGAGCAGGCACACCAAGTACATATACATATAGATTTGATATTAATGGGGTTGTAAAGACTAAAGATTGTTTACCCTAATGCATTCCTTGCATTAAGGTAAAAAATGTTTAGGTGTCAGCCCCCCCTTTACTTACCTGAGCACTCATTTGATCCAGTGCCGCACACGTCTGCAGATCCCCCTTCCGTGTCTTGCTGGTTTTGCTTGGGCACCAGGAGCCATTGGCTCCTATTGCTTTCAATCAAAGCCAGTGACGAGAAAATGGGGGGCGGGGCCGAGTCCCGCTGTCTGTGTCAATGGACGCAGCAAAGGGACTCGGGTGTGAGAATGCACGAGTGCACTGGCCAGAGAGGGGGTTCCCGCCCGCTCTGTGCGATTCCATTGCACAGAGTAGGTAAGTATAGACATGTTTTGCTATTTATTTTATTTTTAAAATCTACCTTTACAACCCCTTTAAGACTTAAGAACGTGTGACTTTTTTTTTTTTTAAATCACATAATTTTTTATTACATTTTTCATATATAACAATGAAAAAAGAAAGAAAAGAGAAAACAATACACAGAAATGACCTGCACATGCGTTCACAATTATACATGCAATGTAATACTGAAATAAAATAAATCAAGGAGAGGGACTGCTTCCAACAAACAACAATATAGTCGGATCAACATATAGCATAAATACTCCTTTGTTATGAGCATGTTCACTAGTATACAATAGATCAGGAATGAGAATATATCATCAGGGATATATATATGACATGGTTATAGATCACAACCCTTGTCCTGTTTCCCAGCAATAGGGAGAAAAAAAGAAAAGGAGTGAGACAAAAGAAAAAAAGAGAAAAACACAAAAAGAGCAACCTTATACACAAGCAAAAGAACAAATGCACTGTTTAAAACTACAGCACATTATAACACTTGTATGCAGCCTCTGTACATCACTGTATATTATTATTTGTGATCGTTGTCGACAGGTTGGTGAGAAGTTGGAAAGACTGCATATTTGTAGCATCCTGAACTACTTAATGCCTCTTTATTTGCAGATAGCCTAAATCAAACCAGAAGATATACCACCGCTTAGAATTTATCTTTGACTAGTTGGAACGGGGCAAGACCAGGGGTGCCCAACCACTCTTCTCATACGTGTGTAAATTTGGTTGGTCTTCCTTTATGTTGATATACCAGCTTCTCCTTTATCAAGACCTTGTTAACACTAGTGACCCACTCTTTATGGGAAGGTGGTGTTGTAAAGAGCCATTTTTGTGCTATGAGTTTCAGAGCAATAAAAAGGGGCTCCAATGATAGCCAAATATGTATTAGGAGTGTATAATTCCTCGTCTAACCAGCCTAGTAGACAAAGTTTAGGGTCTAAGTGAGTTTCCATATATTGTTAATAGATCTAATAACGTTTGTCCAGTATCTTGTCAATTTTGGACATTTCCATAGCAAAGTGCCATTGTCTATTTTACCTCTAGGACAAAGGGGAGAGTCTCTTCTTTGCCATTTATGTAGATTTTGGGGAGCACAATAAGTACGATGTAGGATAAAAATTTGGGTGAGCTTCTGAGCTGGTGATAAGGAGACCTTAAGTATATTATCAAGCATAGTGGACCATTCCTCATCTGAAATATGACCTATATCCTCTGACCATCGTGTTCTACAATTAGAGGACATAGCAGTCGATACTTTAGACATAAACAAGCTATATAAAGATGAAATTTGTTCCTTCCTAGAAGTATGGTTACTAGTTGTGTGAGTATTTTAGGATCAACTAATACCAGATTGTTTTTTTTGGCTTGGGAGGAGATAGCATGCCGAAGTTGTAGGTTTTGATAGAATACATTGGTTGGAAAGCCATTTTCCTCCTTTAATGTCTGAAAGTTACATAGTAGATGAGGTTGAAAAAAGACTATCAAGTCCAACCTATGTGTGTGATTATATGTCAGTATTACATTGTATATCGCTGTATGTTGTGGTTGTTCAGGTGCTTATCTAATAGTTTTTTGAAACTATCAATGCCCTCTGCTGAGACCACCGCAGGGGTGGATCCCGGGGGGGGCAACAGGGCAATTGCCCCCCCCAAAATAGTAGCACTGACATGTCATTGAAGCCAGTGCCAATGCGGCTGCCGCTGCCTCTACCCGAGTCTCTCTCTCACATCAGTCGATCAGCGGCGCTGAGAGAGAGGCTCGCACTGATATGGCGGGATACCAGGAGGAGGAGGAAGAGGTGGGTGGAGCCTCTTCCCTGCACTCGTTGCTAACGCCAGGCCACCTGGCGTCTAGCAACAAGTGACGTCAGTGAGTCACGTCGGACTCGGACTCGAGTCTGAAAGCCGACGTGACTGTGACAGGTCAGACGGAGCTCTTGCCTACTTGAGCCTCAAAACAGTCGGCGTGTAAGTGAGTGGGCGGCGGGTGAGCCGCCGAGCTGCCCAGCGGCTCACCCGCTCGCCACTAGTACAGTCACACTAAGCGGGGGGGAGGGATGGACGGGAAGCTGCCAGCTGGGTGGCTTAGCGGGGGGGAGGGATGGACGGGAAGCTGCCAGCTGGGTGGCTCAGCGGGGGGGAGTAATGGACAGGAAGCTGCCAGCTGGGAGGCTCGGTGGGTGGACTGGCCAATCAGTGGGTGGTGGAGCAGAGAGATGACATCATCTCTCACCGCCCGGCGCCCGCCCTGCATCCTGGTAGTTCCGCCCTCACTCACTGTGCAGGCAGCAGAGAGATTACATCATCTCTCTGCTGCCTGGCTCAGACTGGGACGCAGGAATTGACAATCCCTATTCCCCACCTTAGCAGGAAAGTGACTATCTGCAACTTGTGGCAGGTGATGTGGCAAGTGGACAATCCGCAATGTGTGGCAGGTGACGTGGTAAGTGGACAATCCGTAACTTGTGGCAAGTGACAATCCGCAATTTGTGGCAGGTGACGTGGCAAGTGGACAATCAGCAATGTGTGGAAAGTGATAGTGGACAATTTGCAACATGTGGCAAGTGACAATCCGCAGCTTGTGGCAGGTGAAGTGGCAAGTGGACAATCCGCAACTTGTGGCAGGTGACGTGGCAAGTGAACAATCCGCAATGTGTGACAGGTGACGTGGCAAATGAACAATCCGTAATGTGTGACAGGTGACGTGGCAAGTGACAATCCCCAACTTGTGGCAGGTGACGTGGCAAGTGAACAATCTGCAATGTATGACAGGTGACGTGGCAAGTGACAATCCACAACTTGTGGCAGGTGATGTGGCAAGTGGACAATCAGCATTGTGTGGCAGGTGACGTGGCAAGTGATAATCTGCATCTGGTGGCAGGCGATGTGGCAAGTGACACACTCAGGGCTCCCACTGATTCTGCATTATGGTGAGTTGAACTATTTCATTTTCTATCACAATGTAATAATAGAAATAATGTGTTTCAAACATCCTGACACTATAATAACAATGGACTGGTGCCCAGAACTGGACAGCATACTCTAGGTGCGGCTGGACCAGAGTCTTGTAGAGCGGGAGAATTATTGTTTTATCTGTGGAGTTGATCTCCTTTTTAATGCATGGCAATATTCTGTTTGCTTTGCTAGCAGCAGCTTGGCATTGCATGCCATTGCTGAGCCTATCATCTACTAGGACCCCCAGGTCCTTTTCCATTCTAGATTCCCCCAGAGGTTCTCCCCCCAGTGTATAGATTGCATTCATAATTTTGCCACCCAAATGCATTATTTTACATTTTTCTACATTAAACCTAATTTGCCATGTAGTTGCCCACCCCATTAATTTGTTCGTTTTTTTTTTTTTTTGCAAGGTGTCCACATCCTGCGGAGAAGTTATTGCCCTCCTTAGCTTAGTATCTTCCGCAAATACAGACATTGAACTGTTTACCCCATCCTCCAGGTCGTTTATGAACAAAATAAATAGGATTGGTCCCAGCACAGAACCCTGGGGGACCCTGCTACCCACCCCTGACCATTTTGAGTACTCCCTCCCCATTTATCACCATCCTCTGAACTCGCACTTGTAGCCAGTTTTCAATCCATGTACTCACCCTATGGTCCATGCCAATGGACCTTATTTTGTACAGTAAATGTTTATGTGAACTGTGTCAAATGCTTTTGCAAAATCTAGATACGCCACATCTACGGGCCTTCCTTTATCTAGATGGCAACTCACCTTCTCATAGAAGGTTAATAGATTGGTTTGGCAAGAACAATTCTTCATAAATCCATGCTGATTACTGCTAATGATACCGTTCTCAATACTAAAATCTTGTATATAGTCCCTTATCATCTCCTCCAAGAGCTTGCATACTATTGATGTTAGGCTAACTGTTCTGTATTTCCCAGGGATGTATTTTGGGCCCTTTTTAAATATTGGTGTTACATTGGCTTTTCTCCAGTCAGCTGGTATCATTCCAGTCAGCAGACTGTCAGTAAAAATTAGGGACAATGGTCTGGCAATTACTTGACTGAGTTCCCTAAGTACCCTCGGATGCAAGCCATCTGGTCCCGGTGATCTATTAACCACTTGCCAAACGCCGCACGCTGATATACGTCAGCACAATGGCAGCGGTGAGCAAATGGGCGTACCTGTACATCCACTTTAATTTGCGGGGCTAGTGGGCGCGCATGCCGCCGCGTAAGCCCATTGTGACCGTGCCCGCGGGTCCCGCTGGCTCGATGTCCGCCGGTGTCCCACGATCATGTCACTGAGTAGCGGAAAGGGGAGATGCCTATGTGACCCTGACCTTTTCGCGTGTCCCTGACTATTCCTGTTTGCCTGTGACCCTGAACCTTGGCGTGTACTCTTGTACTCTGTTGTCCTTGTCTGCTTGTGGCCCTGACCTTGGCTTATTCCTTTACTATCCATATCCTTCTGTTGCCTACTGTGGGTGTGAACTGGGGGACCCTGGGGGTCGCGACCTGGAGCCAGTTGCAGCCCAGTCCATCCTCACCACTAGAGGCTCTGGTGAACACCTGCTGGCTCTTAGACTCCGCGCCCCAGGGAATCCTATGCTCTAACCCCGGTGGGATCCATGTTGGTGTTCCAGCGGCCCTGCCTTCCTTATACCCGGACTCCCATCCGCAGCAGTCAGCTGTAGGGTCCACTGCCTTGGGGTGCACTCCTGATCCCAACGGTGTGCATCTGTCACCTAGCCTCAAAGTGACCTGACAGTTTGATCAGCCATGGACCCGGCTGACGTGCCGCTTCCTGCAGCCGATCCATTGCAGGGCATGGTTCGCAAACTCGAGACCCAGGAATCTAATTAGACTCAGGTGATGCTATTCCTTAAGGATCTGGCTTTCCGCTTCGAGCAGCTCCAGGCCTCCTTGGGAAACCCGAAAGCCTCAAGTACAATTAGCAGCTGCACCTATCGCACCAGTCACAGCCACACATTCATATTTACTGCCAGCTCCGTCCCATTTCTCTGGGGACTCCAAGGCCTGCAGGGGCTTCCTCAGTCAATGCACCATTCATTTTGAGCTCCAGCCTCAAAACTTTCTGTCTGATCGGGCTAAGGTAGCCTATATCATTTCCCTCCTCTCTGGTGAAGCTTTAGCTTGGGCTGCCCCCCTGTGGGAGAAGAATGACCCAGTGGTTTACAGCCTGTCTGACTTCTTGAAGCTTTTTCGTAATACCTTCGAGGAGCCAGCTCGGGTTTCTTCAGCGGCTAGTGCCCTTTTACACCTTCGCCAAGAATCTTGTTCAGTGGGACAATAGGCGCTTCAGTTCCGTATCCTCACAGCTGAATTGAGCTGGAACAATGAGGCCCTGGTCGCAACCTTTTTACATGGCCTCTCTGACCGAGTGAAGGACGAATTAGCAGGAAAAGCCATCCCCGCCAGTCTGGATGATGTAATTTCCTTGTGCAATCAGATTGACATTCGTTTCCAGGAGAGGTCCCTAGAAAAAAGACGCCAGCACCCTCTAGGTCCTAGTCAGCCAGAACTTTTCCCCCGTCTCTCTGTGGAGCATCCTCTGCCTGCTGAGGAACCTATGCAGCTGGGCCGGACTAGACTAACCCCGAAGAACGTGCTAGATGCAGAACTCTAGGCTTGTGTCTTTATTGTGGGGGCAAGGGTCATTTTCGTGACTCCTGCTCACTTCGTCCGGGAAACGCTCGGGTCTAATACATTTGGAAGGTGGAGTATTGGACCCAGAAACATCACCTTCTCATCTTCTTCCGGTGTTCCTCCATGTAGGCCCTTCTCCCCAATTGGTCCTAGCATATCTGGACTCCGGGGCTGCCGGCAATTTTATGGACTGGAGAACTGCTTCTTCTATGAAGCTTACCCTTTCTCCCCTCGCTACACCACTGGTAGTCTCTGCAATTGATGGCACTGTGCTCCCAGGGGGTCCTATACGTTTCCAGATGCTACCTATTAGGATGTCGGTAGGGATACTCCACCAGGAGTGGATTTCCTTCCTCATTCTACCCAAGGCCTCTACCCCCATTGTATTGGGTCTTCCTTGGCTACAGCTCCACTCTCCACATGTGGGCTGGGTCTCTGGGCAGATCCTGGCTTAGGGTCCTTAGTGTTTCTCGTCCTGTCTTCTCAGGGTGGTCCCCAAGGAGAGACTTCCCATTGCTACCACATCCGTATCTTCTGATCTTCCCGCGGCATACAGCGATTACCGGGATGTGTTCTGTAAGAAGTCTGCTGAGGTGCTTCCTCCCCACAGATCTTTTGACTGTGCCATTGACCTTGTCCCTGGAGCAACTCTGCCCAGGGGTCGTACCTACCCTCTGTCCATTACAGAGACCCAGGCCAATGTCTATGTCGCCGAGAATCTGGAGAGAGGTTTCATCCGGAAATCCTCGTTGCCTGCAGGAGCAGGGTTCTTTTTCGTTGCTAAAAAGGATGGTACCCTCAGACCCTGCATCGACTATCGAGGGTTAAACGCAGTGACCATCAAAAATCGATACCCCTTTAATATCTGAGCTATTCGACAGGTTGAAGGGGGCTTCCATTTTCACCAAGTTGGATCTCAGAGGTGCATACAATCTCATTAGACTACGGGAAGGTGACGAATGGAAGACTGCGTTTAACACTAGGGACTGGCATTACAAATACCTGGTTATGCCTTTTGGTTTGTGTAATGCTCCAGCTGTGTTCCAGAACTTTTGTCAATGAAATCTTAAGGGATCTACTGTACCAGTTTGTTGTCATCTATTTGAATGACATTCTCATCTTTTCTGAAAATCTGCTTGCTCACAGAAACCATGTCCGCACCGTTCTTCAGCGCCTTAGAGAGAATAATCTCTATGCCAAGCTGGAGAAATGTTCCTTTGAATGTCCTGAGGTCCTGTTTCTGGGATGTTTTGTTTCTAGTTTGGGTCTTCGCATGGATCCCGGAAAGGTCTCGGCCATTACCAACTGGCCCCTTCCTGCTAGCCTCAAGGCCACACAGCGCTTTCTTGGCTTCACAAATTATTATAGGTAGTTCATAAGGAATTACTCTTCCATTGCCGCGCCTATTATCGCTTTAACCAAGAAGGGTGCGAATGCCAAAGACTGATCTCCCGAGGCTGTCTCTGCGTTTCACGATCTGAAACAGGCCTTTGTTCCTGGACCTCTCTTGAGGAGACCAAATCCTGGGGACCCATTTTTTTATTGAAGTAGACGCTTCTTCAATGGGGGTGGGAGCTGTGCTTCTTCAGTTCTTTGAGAAGAGACGTCAACCATGTGTGTTCTTCTCCAAAAAATTTTCTCAGGCAGAGAGAAATTATGCCATTGGTGATCGGGAACCTCTCGCAATTAAATTGGCGTTGAAAGAGTGGCATCATCTCTTGGAGGGTTCCCCTCACTCCATTACGATCTTTACTGATCACAAGAATCTACAATACCTACAGAATGCTAAACGTTTGAACCCCAGACAGGCCAGGTGGAGTCTCTTCTTTTCTCGTTTTAAATTCACGATTACGTACAAACCTGGTTCCTGCAACGGTCAGGCTGATGCGCTCTCTAGGTCATTTGACACTTTGGACGAGGAGTCCACCCCTGATCCTGAGCCGATCATTCCGACCTCATGCATTGCTGCCCATTTTACCACCCTGGAATCAAAAATTCCTCCTAGCAAGACCTTTGTTCCCACGGATCTAAGATCCTTCATTGGGGACATGATTCCAAGGTGGCAGGTCATGCTGGGTTCCTCCGATCCTTCCTGCTCATCAGTCATCTCTACTGGTGGCCTAACCTCCGTTCAGATGTTAAAGAGTACATTAAGGCTTGTCATGTCTGTGCTCAGTCTAAATCTTCCACACTAGCCCCTGCTGGTCTTCTCATGCCCTTGCCCATTCCTAAGAAGCCTTGGTCTCACATCGCAATGGATTTTATCACCGATCTTCCACTGTCGGAGAATAATACAGCCATTTGGGTGGTAATCGATCGGTTCTCCAAGATGGCTCATTTTGTTCCTCCTTCTGGTCTCTCTTCTGCCTCTGCCTTGGTTCCCATTTTCGTACGAGAGATTTTCCTCCTTCATGGTGTTCCTTCCCATGTCGTTTCGGACAGGGGTGTTCAGTTTACGTCCCGTTTTTGGAGAGCCTTTTGCAAATCCCTCAACATTATCTTGGATTTTACCTCTTCTTACCATCCCCAATCCAATGGCCAGACTGAGAGGGTTAATCAGGAGTTGGAGGTCTTTCTCCGTACCTTGGTCTCGACTCATCAAGATGATTGGGCATCACTTCTTCCGTGGGCAGAGTTCTCCCACAATAATCATGTCAACGTCAGTTCTCAGAAAACACCCTTTATCACTGTTTATGGAAGACATCCTCAACTCCCTCTTCCTATGACCTGTTCTTCCGACATTCCAGCCTTGGTTACTGTTGAGGAATCATTCCATTCCATGTGGACTGACGTTCATAATTCCCTCCAGAAAGCTGCCAACAAATTCAAGAGTTTTGCTGACCGTCGCAGGCGTAAGCCGCCTTCTCTTCAGCCAGGAGACAAAGTCTGGCTCTCCACCAGGAACATCAAACTCCGGGTTCCTTCTCTCAAATTTGCCCCAAGATTCATTGGTCCGTACACCATAACTTCTAAACTGAATCCGGTTTGTTTCAAGCTCCAGATTCCCAAAAGCCTCAAAATCTCTAACTCCTTCCATGTTGCCCTTCTGAAGCCTTTAGTCCTCAATAAGTTCTCTTGTCCTCTCTCTACCGCAGCGCCGGTCTCTGAGGATAATCAGGAGTACGAGGTTAGCCAAATTTTGGATTCCTGACTCTGTAGAGGCATTCTCCAGTACCTTGCGCATTGGAAGGGGTTTGGTCCTGAGGAGAGGTTGTGGATCAAGGCTTCTGAGGTCTTTGCACCTCGTCTGTTGAGGAAGTTTCATTTGAAGTTCCCCTCTAAACCTGGTCCCAGGCGGGGAAGGGGGAGGCCTCGTAAGAGGGGGGGGGTACTGTCATGGTTATGCAATAGAGTTTGTTTGTCAGCTTATGTGTCTCCATGTGTTCATCTCCAAAGACCAGCTGTCTCTCACCTGACTGCTTTTATTAACTCTCCTCTAGCATGGCTCCACCCCAGCTCCTATCAGAGAACTCTATATTAACCTCTGCACTGCAGGTCAGCCCTGCTGATCAACCTTTGTGTGTTTGACTTCCTGTTCCTGCCTGCCGTATGCTCTACGTTTATTTCTGTTACCGACCTTGGCGTGTTCTATACTATTCCTGTCTGCTCGTGACCCTGACCTTTTGGCGTGTCCCCGACTATCCCTGTTTGCCTGTGACCCTGAACCTTGGCGTGTACTCTGTTGTCCTTGTCTGCTTGTGGCCCTGACCTTGGCTTATTCCTTTACTATCCCTATCCTTCTGTTGCCTACTGTGGGTGTGAGCTGGGGGACCCTGGGGGTCGCGACCTGGAGCCAGTTGCAGCCCAGTCCATCCTCAGCACTAGAGGCTCTGGTGAACACCTGCTGGCTCTTAGACTCCACGCCCCAGGGAATCCTACGCTCTAACCCCAGTGGGATCCGTGTTGGTGTTCCAGCCGCCCTGCCTTCCTTATACCCGGACTCCCATCTGCAGCAGTCAGCCGTAGGGTCCACTGCCTTGCGGTGCACTCCTGATCCCAACGGTGTGCATCTGTCACCTAGCCTCAAGGTGACCTGACAGTCAATTTTGCTTTGGTGTAACGTTGCACGGCCGTGCAATTGTCAGTTGATGCAGTGCCAAATCGCAAAAAGTGCTCTGGTCAGGAAGGGAGTAAAATCTTCCGGGGCTGAAGCGGTTAATGTTAAGTTTCCCAAGTCTAATTTTAATTCTGTCCTCTGTTAACCATGGAGGTGCTTCCTGTGATGTGTCATAAGGATAAACACTGCAGTTTTGGTTACTGAAGCCCCCCGATTCCCTCATGAAGACTGAGGAGAAGAATAAATTCAATACCTCTCCATCCTTTGTAACCAGATGTCCTTCCTCATATTTTATGGGGCCAATATGATCTGTCCTCGCTTTTTTACTGTTTACATACTTAAAGAATTTTTGGGGATTTTTTTTGCTCTCCTCCGCTATGTGTCTTTCGTGTTCTATCTTAGCCTCCCTAATTGCACCCTTACATTTCTTGATACATTCGTTATAAAGTCTGAATGCTGACGATGATCCCTCAACCTTGTATTTTTTGAAGGCCTTCTCTTTTGCTTTTATATGCATTTTTACATTGGAGTTAAGCCATCCAGGACTTTTGTTCGCTCTTTAAATTTATTACCCAATGGGATGCATTGCTAATGCCCTTATTTAATATGCTCTTAAAGCAAACCCATCTCTCCTCCGTGTTCTTTGTTCCTAAGACTTTATCCCAATTCATGCCTTCTAGCAAGGTTGTAGTTTAGGGAAGTTGGCTCTTTTGAAATTCAGTATCTTTGTGTTCCCCTTATGTTTCGTATTTGTGTGATTTATACTGAAGCCAATTGACCTGTGATCGCTGTTTCCTAAATTGCCCAGTATTTCCACATCCGTGATTAGGTCTGTATTATTGGTAATCATTAGATCCAGTAACGCTTTATTTAGTGCATCTACCATCTGAACCATGAAATTGTCCTGCAAGACATTTAGGAGCTGGCGAGCCTTAGACGAGTGCGTGGTTCCCTCCACCCAGTCTATGTCTGGATAATTAAAATCCTCCATTATGATAACATTTCCCATCCTTGCTGCTAATCAAACTTGTGATTGGAGATCCGTTTCCCCCTCCTCCCTCAGGTTAAGGGGCCTATATCATACTCCCAGTATTATTTTCCCATTAGCTTCATCCCTTTGGAGCTCTACCCATAAGGATTCCACCCCTCCAGCTCCCTTAGTGATGTCATCTCTCACATTCACTTGTACATTATTCTTGATATATAGGCATACCCCTCCCCCTTTTTTACCCTCTCTATCCCTGCAATAAAGGGTATACCCTTGAATGGTTGCCAGCCAATCATGAGAGCTGTTGAACCAGGTCTCTGAAATTCCCACAAAATCAAAATCCTCCTCGTACAACAGTATCTCTAGTTCACCCATCTTGTCCGCCAGGTTCCTGGCATTGGTGAACATGCCACGTAGAATAGACTGGTCGCATACTATACTCTTATTGGGTGTTCCGAGATTGCAACTAGGATTTGTTACTATTCTTACCTTGGATTTATGTGCTTTAGTCAACCTACCACTAATGCCCCCAATACTACCCTCTGGAATATGTTTCACGCTGACTATCTCTACCTCTGGGCCCTCCCCCCGTTTCCTAGTTTAAAAACCCCTCTAACTTTTTGGCCATCTTTACTCCCAGGTGATCTGCACCCTCCTCATTTAGGTGCAGTTCAACCCTTCTATAGTACTGGTGAATCTTTGTTACAGATTACCCTCTCTGTCCTTCTAAGAATTGAGTCCCCTACCACCAGAATCTGTCTTTCCTTTCCCTTCGCTCCCCCCCCCGTTCTCCCCCCGGCAGCTAGGAGGGTCCCTCAGCTCCAGCAGTGCTGGTCTCTGACCGGTTTCACCAATGTCACTCAATGGAGCTTACTTAATGGGATGCTCCAGCCCTGGATCGGCCTCCCTGGCACTTCCCCCTCTACCCTTCCTCACTGTCACCCATCTACTCTTTTCTAGTGCCTGCACCCCTTTGTCTCCACCCGCCTCTGTGCTGGCCCCTGCTGGCAAATGCCGTGTACGTTCCTGGCTCTCTTTTAGTATGGAGGGTCTTCTCAGTGTTGACAGTTGCTTCCCCAGATTCAGAACCTGGGCTTCCAGGGAAAAAATGTGCTTACATTTTGCACAGCAGTATTTGCCCTCGATCGGATGATCGAGGAACGCATACATGCCACAAGATGTACACCGAGTCGCATCTCCACACCCTCCGGGCATCGTACCTACTAATTTAATGAGGATAGGGGATTATACCCTGTCCAAATTACCTAACAGCTAACTTACTGACACTAATACTCAACAAGACAATACACAGGTACTCAACAAGACAATACACAGGTACTCGCAGACCAACATGCACTTGCTGACCAATGTACACTCACAGACCAACGTGCACGTGCAGACCAACGTGCACTCGTTACGTCAGAGAACACTGTGCGAGAGCATCGCTGCCATCCTATTGGCGCAATGCTCTCTCACATCGGTCCTCAGTTGATTCTGCTTGCTTGTCAGCAATCAATTTCAGCTGGCTAAATGCCAATAATAGGCATTTAAACTCCAGTGTCAGCCCAGACATCCACACTGATGGTGTCAGGCTGGCGGTTCCATATCAATCCAGGCAGACAGTTTACAGGTACGCTGTGAGCATACTCTAGCAACATTACCTCTTCAGACTTTTGCACATATACCCTTATATGTTGAACTATTTTTTTCCTTCTGTATACTTTGTTGTTCACACAGTGGCCAGCCATTTCTGGCTGGCTCTGTGCTTGACAGATATGAGATTTTTTCCCAGTACCTTTACCGCTCCCTGTTGTCTCTCTTTTACTTCCAGAGATATAAATATCATCACCTTCTGCTATATATTATATTGCATTTCCGGCCAGCTTAGGTGCGAGTCCATCACTCCCACCAGCTGGGTGCTCTTGCAGTTGGGTCAGCTGTCTTGCCCCCCGTGTCCTGCCTCCCGTGGTAGGTCCTGTCCTGTGGTCGTCACTCTTTTGATCCTGCTTGGGCTTTCTCTGTGATTCCAGGAGGGTCTAGCTAATTCTATCTTCCCTGGTTATACATCAATGACTGGCTCACCTCTGTAAGTACAGATTTCATGTATTCAGACATGCAGTTTCTCCTTGAAAGTACGATACTAACTACAAATCTATAGAGAGTTACTTTGTTTGTTATTTATATTTCTACTAATGATTACCACATTTATATTTATAGAACACCATATGATTGTTCTCAAATGACATTAAGCCCCTGAGGAAGGACGACACAGTCCGAAACATTTTAGGCGTCATTTTCCAGCATGTATTCTTGCTAGCCTATCTACGGCTTTGAGGCAGCTAAGTTCCATGCCTATGCTTTTTGTACTGAGCTTATTGGTTATTAATACTGCATTTTTATATGTTACTCTTTTGTCACTGCAAATTTTAGTGTATGTTGCCAATAAAAATATATTGTTTACTCAACACCTGGTCTGCCTCAAAAATCCAGAGGGGTTACACCGTGCCTTGAGCACTAGGTTTTTAGTATTTTAGTCTAAATCCAATTATACTGTGGTCTCCCCTGATAACTGCAGCCAAAGGCACAATTGCCAGAGCAAAGAGCAGTGGGGATAAAGGGCATTCTTGTCTCATTCCCCTGCTCAGCTCAAAAGATGAGAATAAGCCATTGTTTATTCGATGACAGGCAGAAGGTGCTTTATGTGGGGGCACTGAACAGGAGGGAGGGGCCAGGAGCACCAAAGAGGGACTCAAGAAAAGGAGGATCCGGGCTGCTCTGTGCAAAACCACTGCACAGCATAGGTAAGTATAATATGTTTGTTCTTTTTAACTAAAAAAAACACAAGACTTTACAATCACTTTAAATGTTTTAAAAAACTGACTTCACTTCATCTCCCTCAGTCCCACCTTCTTTTGCCCTTCCTAACAAGCTGGTAAATCCAGTAGGGGATGTAGCTGTCCTAGGACTGAAATAACAAGTGGGGAAGATCTTTAGGGGAAGGGCCAGGCTACTGGTTGTGCAAGAGGTGCTGCTACTTGAAACTGTAAACTGTGACAAGTAGTTGTACAAGGACAGCACACTGCATATGGCTGGTAACTGAGCATTCTCACTGGGACTATTGCTGGAACAGGGCTGCTTTATTAAGGAGGTAAGTAGACACATTTATCATTGTTGGCTTCAAGGGTCACCATACAGGTTACAATCTGACCACACAATCTTTGTATAATCAACTTTAGTTTAATCAAAACTATCTAATATGAGAATAAACCTAAATTATTCAATAAATTTGTATTCAAACACGTCCTTCCACTGCACAGTTGTTAATAGATCTGAAGGAGAATGTACAATCAGGCTCACCACACATGTTACAATATGATTATACAATCACTGTACTATCAACTTTAGATCTATTAAAACTATGTAAAATAAGGACCTACCTGAACTATCCAATCAATCTGTATCCAATTAGGAGGGTCCTTTAACTCTATAGTTGTTGGTTGATCTGACGGAGATTATACAATTATATTATGTATGTGGTGAGAAACCTAGAAGTGGTGATAGTTAAGGTCACTTTTACATGTTGCAATCTTTTGTACAATCAACTTTACATTTACCAAAACTATCTAATATAAAAACCTACCTAGATTATCCAATCAATCTGTATCCAGTCAGGAAGGCCCATGTACAACATAACTGCTTGTGGATCTAAAGGAGATTGTAGAGAAAAAATATAACACGTGCTGATCATTAGAAGGAGATGGAGGAATGGAGCTGCCTATATACAGTACAATCTGTGCAATCCCATTTAATTTATGAACAATTGTGTACTTAAAGTGTATGTGTAAAGCTTAACCCCAAAGAAGCTGCTGTTTCCTAGGTCCCCTGTTTCCTGTGCTCACAAACTCTACATTTAGCACCACACACTCTGACAAACCTGGGCTGAAGGGGAATATTTATTGCAAATTTATACAGTGCCCTAACTTTTTTAAAGAAGAAGAAGAAACATTAGTAATTGATCAACAAATAGTTGATGGCAATGGCAATTAAGATATACAGTTGATGACAAAACAATTGGAATAGGGAGTAGTCCCTAAATCCTATACTAGGGCTAATCCTGCCTAAAGGGAGTAGTACCACAATAATAGTTCAGCAATCTATATTATACCCCTTTCCCCACTGGATGGCATGTTGGGGCCAAAACCTGATGTTGGAGTGCTCAGCATAAAGTTTCTCTACAGGTGACCTTTCCCTCTTCCCCGTTGGTGACTCAGTAAAGTTAAACATACAATGATTGTTGCGCTAAGGTATTTCCAGCAGGCAAAGCTGTGTTGTCTGGGGTGGTGAGGGAATGGTTAAAAGGCAGGATCCTGAACATATAGTCCAAAGTTCCTTCAAATGAGCAGCAGAGAGTCAATAAATAAAAATTATGTTATGAATGACTCCTGATAGAGGTGCAGGGTTTTTAAGGAAAGTCCATAGCCTGGGTGATTACCACAGGGAGTATAGCTGGCACAGGGAAGGCAGCATGCTGGAGAGTAGAAGAACCTCTGGGAGGAATACAAGAAAAACAGACAAGCAATGCCAATCTAAGTGCAGCAATATTGTAACATATTTAATCAAGTAGTTATGCACTCACTCGAAAATGGATAAAAGCAGGCATATCATGTCAGATGGACAGCAGGGTTCCAGAATGATCATCCAGGCAGTGCTGTGGTATCTTGCTCGACGGCGTCAGTGGTTTCCGGTGTTCCGAGCTGGAGCGTACAGGGCGCAGGAGTTAGCATCTGCAGCTTTCTTTTCAACAACTGGGCAGTGGGCTCAGTCAGCGACAATCTCAGGTAGCTGGGAGTGCATTCTAGTTCCTCGCTCTGTCTCAGATGCAGTGTTAATTTTGGCAGCAAATTTAAATTTAGTTTTAGTCTAAAGCCCCGTACACACAATCGGATTTTCCTGTGGGAAATGTTGGATGTCAGGCTGTTGGCGGAAAATCCGACCGTGTGTATGCTCCATCGGACAATTGTTGTCGGACTTTCCGCCAACAAATGTTGGCTAGCGTGTCTTCAAATTTTCCGTCAACAAAAGTGTGATGTCGGATTTTCCGATCATGTGTACACAAGTCCGTCGGACAAAAGTCCAAAGTACAAACACGCATGCTCGGAAGCAGAAGCGGTCAGTCTGGTAAACTAGTGTTTGTAATGGAGAATTAATATTCAGGACGTGGCCAGTTATGAAATCTTGAAATGCAGCGCACATTCTCTTCTTCTTTAATGGGATAATAATGAAGCTGCTTTGCTGGTGCTACGGATAGAGTTATTGCAAACAAATTTTCAAAGGCTTTTTTTTTTCTAGTGATATCAAGAATAATAATATTATGTTTTTTTTTTTTTTTATTTGGGCAAGTTACCACAACACCATTATCCACTAGTTTATAAGATCAAAGATACAACTATGTTGGTGTCCCTTGTCAATTTTACATTGTATTTTTTAAAATGTAACTGCTTACTCCCAAACTGTCATTTGAAGTTAAACACATAGCCAAGTATTATTCTACACATTTTTTTTATCGTGCATTAAAAAAAGAAAACAATTAAAATTAGACATGCTATCTGCCAATAGAACTTAACAAAAAAGTGCATTCTATGTATCCAAAAATATAGAAAATATACCAAATCAAATAATTATTCAACCAAAAAAATAATGTCAAAGCAATAACTCCAAGGCCAATAATAAATAACACGTTATCTCCTCCGATTCCGCAACATGTCTGGTTGACGAACGGCCGTTCAGAAATGAACTGAAAAGTGCGAATCAACACTCACCAAGCTTCTACTAACACAAAATTAGCAGAAGGAGCCCAAAGGGTGGCGCTAAAGAGCTGAAAAACCACGTAGTATGTCTAATACGTCACTACGTTCGGAATTGTTGGCCAACATTTATGTGACCGTGTGTATGCAAGACAAGTTTGAGCCAACACCCTTTAGACAAAATTCCATGGTTTTGTTGGTGGAAAGTCCGATCGTGTGTACGAGGCATTAGTCATTTGACTAAAATGCTATTTTAATTTTAGTCCCATTTTAGTCATCTCTAATAGTTTTAGTCATATTATATGTATCTCCAGTACATTTTAGTCGACTAAAATCTCCTGTACATTTTAGTCTACTAAAATCAAATGTGTTTAGTTAAATTGTAATGCATTATTTAAGAATTTCTCTAACGTTTCAAAATCATTATACACTCCTGGAGTAAAAAAAAAAAACACCTAATATCATGTTATTATTTATGGTTTGGACAAACTACAAAGACAGATTTAGCAATTATATAACGTCTTTACTCTGTAAAATCAAGTTTCATTACAAAAATATAGCTTTTTTGAGTCACAGCTTCATTCCTTGCTATGTGTGTAGCAGTCTCCCGGACTTCCAAGGGCCTGATGGTGACCCCCAGAGCCAGGGGGAACTGTCATTCCTTCTCAGGGTGCAGGTTACTAGGCATAGTTTGTGTGGTGCAAGGTGGAAAGATTGGGCGCCAGTCACTTTTTGTAAAAATAAGAGATTTTATTTCTCTTAACAGGAATGGTGGGAGAGAGGGTTAGGGCACAGGACACCCTTAGGCAAATTCAATAGCAATTAGGCAAACTCTGCAAACCAAGATAGAACTAGACAGACAGCAATAAAGATAAAGGGCCTTCAAAGTGGATGTAAACTCGAAATTTTTCTTTTTTTTTTTTTTTTATGTCATAATGTAGAGTATAAGATTTCCTATCATTTGAGCCCAGTCTTGCCACACAGAGTTAATCCAGCTCTGAGCAATCCCCTTTTATTGTTCAGTGAGATAAATCTTGACAAACAGAGAAAAACTTTGTCAAATCCTCCCCCTCGCTGTGAGTGACAGGTGATTTACATATCTCGTGCACTAGCCTAAGACATGAATTTTTTTTTTTAATTCCCACCCCCACTCCTTTCTTCAGCAGCTCTGCAAGGATTGACTGTTTGGCATGCTGAAGTCATGTGGTTACTTTCCTGTCTTTTCACTGGATGTTAGAGATCGTAGCAGAAGTTCAGTGTAAGAAATACACAGGAAAAAAATGCATATTGACAAGGGGAATGTAGAGGTGGGCGGGGAGTCTACTGACATTACGACTCCACCCAGTGCTGTGTTATGGCCTAGGCCAACAAGGCCCAGGCCTAGGGCGGCCCCCCTGAGAATGGCACCTGCGCCCTCTTCCCGCACAATAGGGCCACCATCTGGGGAGTACAGCTTTACAGCTTAGGTGTGGCGTCGCGTGTGCGTAGGGAGCCAGAAAGCCGTCAAGCCGCCCCTGTGAAGCCTTGATTCTCTCTCTGAATGGCCCTCTGCTGTGGCCAATCATGGGGAGGGAAACAGCGGTCAGGAAGCTGGGCGGCGGCGCAGGGAAACCAATTAGAGATGCTCTTTCTCTCTTCGGCTGACAGAAAGGGGAGGGGGGGCAAGCGGGGGAGTTCTCTGGTAAATTGAGCAGCAGCTTGTGACAGGGAGAGGAGAGATGTGGGTTGTCTGTGTATCTCCCCCGCTTGCCCCCCTCCCCTTTCTGTCAGCCGAAGAGAGAGAGAGCGGCTCTAATTGGTTTCCCTGCGCCGCCGCCCAGCTTCCTGACCGCTGTTTCCCTCCCCATAATTGGCCACAGCAGAGGGCCAATCAGAAGACTCTGGGGGGCATCATGGGAAAAGTAGTCCACAGACATCATGCTACAGCCCCCAGCATGCATGCACTCTGCTGGGGGGGGGTTACAGGAGGAGAAAAAGAGTACTGTGCTGGGGGAAGCCAGAGAGGGAGCCACGCTGTACCCGCACCACCAGAGAGAACCACGCTGTACCCGCACCACCAGAGAAAACCACGCTGTACCCGCACCACCAGAGAAAACCACCCTGTACCTGCACCACCAGAGAGAACCACGCTGTACCCGCACCACCAGAGAGCCACACTGTACCTGCACCACCAGAGAGCCACGCTGTACCCGCACCACCAGAGAGAAGCACACTGTACCCGCACCACCAGAGAGAACCACACTGTACCCGCACCACCAGAGAGAACCACACTGTACCTGCACCACCAGAGAGAACCACACTGTACCCGCACCACCAGAGAGCCACGCTGTACCCACACCACCAGAGAGAACCACACTGTACCCGCACCACCAGAGAGAACCACACTGTACCCACACCACCAGAGAGAACCACACTGTACCCACACCACCAGAGCAAACCACACTGTACCCACACCACCAGAGCCACGCTGTACCCACACCACCAGAGCCACGCTGTACCCGCACCACCAGAAAGAACCACACTGTACCCGCACCACCAGAGAGAGCAACGCTGTACCCACACCACCAGAAAGAAAGCCACATTGTTCCCGCACCACCAGAGAGGGAGCCACATTGTTCCCGCACCACCAGAGAGGGAGCCACACTGTACCTGCACCACCAGAGAGAGAGCCACGCTTTTCCTGCACCAACAGAGAGCCACTCTGTACCTGCACCACCAGACAGGGAGCCACGCCACCAGAGAGTCACGCTTTTCCCGCACCACCAAAGAGAGAGCCACGCTGTATCTGCACCACCAGAGGGGGAGAAAGATGAAGCCACTGCCGGGGTACAGACATGCTACAGAGTGGCTCTACTGACTAGAGTCAGCCTGGGCAACCCAGAGTGAGCGAACGTCCAGCCGGAGGGATCACACCACAGTTTCACCGGGTCTGGTAAGAGAGCCTGTTGGCCATTATCCATTACTGTTCCCAGGGACTAAGCCATTAGGAAGTGCCTAACCTGATATCCTCTAGGCCTTATTGACCGCCAAAATGAGCTCCAACGTTGGGCCTCCAGTCCAAAAATTAAAGGGGGGGACACAATTTTTACTGCACCAGGTGACACCAAACCTAGTGACGCCACTGTCCCGGAGCCCACAACAAGTTCCGGCACTGAGCTTCGGTAACTGGCCATACAGGGTGCGCTAGCGTGGGCACCCAGGACATCTGTCACCTGGGGTCCCACAAGCGCCGATCAGCTTTTCGTAGCAGCCACCACCTCTCTCCCCACTGTCAGCCACACACACTCCTCGGCTCCTCCTCCTTTTCGGCTCTAATGTTCTAGTGTACACAGTCAGGAGGAGCCACAGAGGAGGGACACGACTTCAGTGCAAAAGCCACGCTGCCGGTCTGAGGTCTGCGTATAGTTTACAGTGGAGGGGGACACAGTAACCGGGAAGGGGGGCAGATAACAGATGCACACATGGATGAGGGGAGGGGGGGTAATGGGATATGTGCTGGGTGCTTTGAGAGGGGAGAGGATATGTGCTAGTGGGGGGGGGTCTGATCCTCCCCTCCCAAAGCACCCAGCACATATCCCCTTACCCCCCAAATGAAAAAATGCGGCATCCCTCTCTGTCCTCCTCCTGTGGTGTCCCTCTGTCCTCTTCCCATGAAGATGACAGGGCGGATCTTAAAAAGGAAGAGGTGTGGCCTTGACAGGAAGGGGTGGGTCATATTTAAATTAGGGGGTGCGCAAGCTTAGTCAGGCCTAGGGCAGCACAAAACCTAAATACACCACTGACTCCACCCACCGAGCTCCAGACAACAGACCCAACCACAGAATATGCAGTTTTTCGGTTCTCATAACAGACAGAAGGGAGACATTTGACAGGTAAAGATACATGCAGGAGGCATGTATATCCTTATAGTTAACCCCTATGGCAGTAGTTTAGAAAGGATGACATTGGGTTTACATCCACTTTAAGCTGAATGCAGCAATCACTGCTGTCTCCTATAGCAACAACTTCTCTCACAGTATCCTACTGTAGATCTCACAGTTTAACTCACAGTATCCTCCTGTAGATCTTCCAGCCTAACTCACAGTATCTCACTGTAGATCCTCAAGCTCAGCTCGCCGTCTTTCACTAGACTTTTTGGATTCTCAGCTACCTGCTGGATCCCTCGAGCTTCACCCACAGCTAACCACTGTACTTAGCTGCAAGCTTTACTTACAGCTACCCACCGTACTCCTTCAAGCTTTACTCACAGCTAACCTTTCTATTCCTGGATGCGTCTCCACTTAAGCTTTCCCACTTACTTCACCGTCCCCATCTAGTGAAGCATCTGCTCTGGTACTCCTTCAGAACTTCATCCCTTCCAAACTTGCCTCTGGTAATAGGAGTGGTTGTCACTCTGGCAACTGCTTCTCCTTTACCTCCAGCAACGAACAGGCTCCCGTGGCTGAGCCTCTAACACATGGTTCCACCCCAGGCTTCGGGCTTAACCTTTGCTGCTCCTCCTTTGCGGAACCCAGAATTACTGGATAGGCGTCACTTAGACCGAGCAGCCAATAGGACTCCTGGATAGGCCTCAGGCCTAGCAGCCAGGAGCTGTTTGACACACATACACCCAGGCCGGAGCCCTGGGCGGGAAGAACCCCGATCACATGACTCCTATCATATAAATAGCCTATCCCAGCATGCACAGCGGCCAAAGAAACTCCTGCTGATTGGATGAAACAACTTATTTACCCACCACCTGAATTCACTGCAAGGGCTGGTTTACACTTGCTTCAAAACATGGCTTCGGACACGCTTTGTTAAAGCTTTCTGAACGCCAGTGAAAGCTCCTATCACTAAATCAAATGGTTAGCTTACAGTCCTGTTTACCTGCTTGGTCAGAGGAGGCCTGTAATGCTGGACAGTGCTGGATGGTGGTCTCAGGTCTGAGGGATGACCTGTAATGCACAGTGCCCTGGATGCCAGTGGGCAGAGGAGGCCTGTAATGCACACACAGCGCTCTGGATGGACGGTGGTCTGAGGGGAGGTCCCAGGCCTGTAATTGTAATGAACACACTCGCAGTGGGTACTCTCTGCTCTGGACGGTCGTCATCGTGACTTGTGAGTCGGGAGTGGGACTCTTGTTAGGACTCAGGAGGCCTGTAATACACAGTGCTGCTTTAGTCAGTTGTCTGAGGACTCAGAGGCCTGTAATGCTGGCAGCACAGTCGCTTGCTTGCTGGGAGCGGAAGCAGGCAGAGTTCCGTGAAATCCAGAAGTTAGTCCAGGAGGGTAAACTTCCCTGCCTCACATTTTTGTTTCGCTTTCGTTCGTTAACGAAAACTAAATTTATTTTCGTCATAGTTTTCATCAGTGGACAAAAATGTGGTGTACTTTTTATTTAGTTTTCGAAAATGTTTTCGTTGACAAAATTAACACTGCTCAGATGCAGTGGTAAGCATCTAGCCAGCAATTAAATGCACAGTTTCTCTCCCTTAATGTCCTCTTTGCATCTCTCTGAGCCCAGAAACCAGCTTCCTCCTTTTTCCCTCCCCAGAACTCTCATGACTCTGGGATCTGGATCTGCTGCCCTCCACTGTCTGTATTTGTAAGTGGTTCTGCTGCTTAATTAAACAGAGTTATTTATGTATATCTTTTCCTGTCTCTGTGTGGCTGAGTTAGGAGAAGGGGAGAAGGGGAGAGGGAGAATAAACATCCCCATGAAAGAATTGTTGCTAATCCAGACCAGAAGCAGGGATTTTTAGGCAAGTGTTCCTATGTTAATAGTAGTTTGCTGCAGCTTCTGGTGTAATATATATATATATATATATATATATATATATATATATATATATATATATATATATATATATATATATATATACAGTGGGGACGGAAAGTATTCAGACCCCCTTACATTTTTCACTCTTTGTTATATTGCAGCCATTTGCTAAAATCATTTAAGTTCATTTTTTTCCTCATTAATGTACACACAGCACCCCATATTGACAGAAAAACACAGAATTGTTGACATTTTTGCAGATTTATTCAAAAAGAAAAACTGAAATATCACATGGTCCTAAGTATTCAGACCCGGTGCTCAGTATTTAGTAGAAGCACCCTTTTGATCTAATACAGCCATGAGTCTTTTTGGGAAAGATGCAACAGGTTTTTCACACCTGGATTTGGGGATCCTCTGCCATTCCTCCTTGCAGATCCTCTCCAGTTCTGTCAGGTTGGATGGTAAACGTTGGTGGACAGCCATTTTTAGGTCTCTCCAGAGATGCTCAATTGGGTTTAAGTCAGGGCTCTGGCTGGGCCATTCAAGAACAGTCACAGAGTTGTTGTCAAGCCACTCCTTCGTTATTTTAGCTGTGTGCTTAGGGTCATTGTCTTGTTGGAAGGTAAACCTTCGGCCCAGTCTGAGGTCCTGAGCACTCTGGAGAAGGTTTTCGTCCAGGATATCCCTGTACTTGGCCGCATTCATCTTTCCCTCGATTGCAACCAGTCATCCTGTCCCTACAGCTGAAAAACACCCCCACAGCATGATGCTGCCACCACCATGCTTCACTGTTGGGACTGCATTGGACAGGTGATGAGCAGTGCCTGTTTTTCTCCACACATACCGCTTATGCAGCGTACACACGGTCGGACTTTTCGACCGGACTGGTCCGATGGACAATCCGATCATGTGTGGGCTTCATCGGACCTTCAGCAGACTTTTCCAATCAAAAATCTGACGGACTTTAGATTTGGAACATGCTTCAAATCTTTATGTCGTAACTCCGCCGGACCCAGAAATCCGCTCGTCTGTATGCTAGTCTGACGGACAAAAACCGACGCTAGGGCAGCTATTGGTTACTGGCTATCACTTTCCTTATTTTAGTCCAATGTACGTCATCACGTATGAATCCGTCGGACTTTGGTGTGATCGTGTGTAGCCAAGTCCCTCGGAAGTCCGCCAAAAGTCTGTTGAAAGTCTGTCGGACAGGCTGTCGGACTTTTGTTGCTGAAAAGTCCGCCCGTGTGTACACGGCATTAGAATTAAGGCCAAAAAGTTCTATCTTGCTCTCATCAGACCAGAGAATCTTATTTCTCACCATCTTGGAGTCCTTCAGGTGTTTTTTTTTTTTAGCAAACTCCATGCGGGATTTCATGTGTCTTGCACTGAGGAGAAGCTTCCGTCGGGCCACTCTGCCATAAAGCCCAGACTGGTGGAGGGCTGCAGTGATGGTTGACTTTCTACAACTTTCTCCCATCTCCCGACTGCATCTCTGGAGCTCAGCCAGTGATCTTTGGGTTCTTCTTTACCTCTCTCACCAAGGCTCTTCTCCCCCGATAGCTCAGTTTGGCTGGACGGCCAGCTCAAGGAAGGGTTCTGGCCATCCCAAACGTCTTCCATTTAAGGATTATGGAGGCCACTGTGCTCTTAGGAACCTTAAGTGCAGCAGAAATTTTTTGTAACCTTGGCCAGATCTGTGCCTTGCCACAATTCTGTCTCTGAGCTCTTCAGGCAGTTCCTTTGACCTCATGATTCTCATTTGCTCTGACATGCACTGTGAGCTGTAAGGTCTTATATAGACAGGTTTACCATCCAACCTGACAGAACTGGAGAGGATCTGCAAGGAGGAATGGCAGAGGATCCCCAAATCCAGGTGTGAAAAACCTGCTGCATCTTTCCCAAAAAGACTCATGGCTGTATTAGATCAAAAGGGTGCTTCTACTAAATACTGAGCACAGGGTCTGAATACTTAGGACCATGTGATATTTCAGTTTTTCTTTTTTAATAAATCTGCAAAAATGTCAACAATTCTGTGTTTTTGGGTGCTGTGTGTACATTAATGAGGAAAAAAATGAACTTAAATGATTTTAGCAAATGGCTGCAATATAAAAGAGTGAAAAAGAGTGAAAAAATTTAAGGATGTCTGAATACTTTCAGTCCCCACTGCATTTGACTTTCAACTGTGATCAGCTGTGGTCATTTTGATTAGCTCAGAATGAAAAGAGCTTTCCCTTGTAGTGCAACTGAAGCAAACAATCAATTATGGGTGGCAAGGCACTGTCAAAAGATAAAGTTATGGACAGGCACAAGTCAGGAAATATCTTCCTATCCACCTTGAGGGCCGGTTCACACTGCGGCAATGTCTGAGATAGGATGTGATTCGCACCGTACTGCAGTGCAAAACACATGCGATCTCTGTGCAATGCGATTTCAGCCATACAGCCATGGCTGAATTCGCATCAAACTCGCACAGGACCCTTTTTTTGGTCCGCAGCAGAATCGGATGAACACCCATGGGATCTGATTCCTGTCCGAGTTTAGAGATCGCACTGCGTTATGTGAACTGATTTGGGGGTGTCATTAACTTTTAAATGACACTCCCAGCAGTTTGCATAGGGCAATGGTGATTACCGTCCTGAGGCATACGATGCGGGAACCTGCAGTGGATTCGCAGGGTTCCCGCATCGCAGCAGTGTAAACCGGCCCTGAATCTGATCATTTTGTTTTGTTCAGCCAGTGGGTTGATTAATGAATGGGCTGCCTTAGTCTGTGTGGAACTACCTCTACCACAATTTTCAGTTCCATTCAGCATTCACTGCAGTTTAAAGTGGAAATTCAGTCAGAAAATTAAGTCCTGATAGATCATTTCAGGCTGGCCCTTTTTGCAGGTATAGCTATGTAAAACATTAAAAATATGTGTCTATACTGTTTAAAATCCAGTAATGCACTGTCTCACCCTGTTCTGCACATGCTCAGTTGCTCTGTATTTCTTGGCACTGTGTCTAAGATCAGAGACACTAGAGGCCGTCCAGCTGACAGCTTTAAGATTTACTGTTGCTGAAGGGGGGAGAAAGCAACAGGAATGAGACAGACTGTGCTGAAGGAACACAGATTAGGGAGGGAGAAAAGAAAAGCAGGAGAGGTGACAGGGCAAACTCTGCTGCTGCTAGGCAGACACAAAAGAGTAAAACTTGTAAGGATAGTGTCTTCTCATACCTCCCTGTGAACTTCAGCTCTGCAAAGCTTCTGTCAGCTTTGCAAAGGCAGCTGGATGGGGTTGTATATATTCCACAGTCACAATGCTTTGTGGCCATGGCAAAAATTATACACCATGTCGTGTTTGATGGGTAGTACCGCTGCCGAACATAACCCATTCAAATTAATAGGGCATTGTGGCAACTGCATGCAGTTGAGGCATAGTGGTGTGGGCTTTTAGGGGTTAAAAAAGGCAGTGAGGTGCTGACATGCATCCTCACTGCTTGTTAAACACCCTCTGTGTAGTGATCCTGCAAAGCAGGGAGAAAAAACTGCCAAATAGTAAAGTAAAAGCAGCACATATTACACAAATTACACGTTGTAAGGCACACAGTTAACCCCTTGATTATCCCTAGATGTTAACTCCTTCCCAGCCAGTGTCATTAATACAGCGTCAGTGTACAGTTTTATCACTGATCTCTGTATTATTGTCACTAGCAACATCAGTGTCAGTTAGTAACCCTCCAAGATAGTATCTTTTAGCACCAGATTTCCCGCCACCCTATCACAGTCACACTAAGTTTTTGATAATCGCCATTACAGTATACAAATCTGTAGCTGCGTAAATGCCAGTATATACAGTATCCTATAGTATGTAGATGCTATAACTTTCGCACAAACCAATATACACTTATTGGGATTTTTTTTACCAAAGATATGTAGCAGAACACATCTTGGCCTTCATTTTTTGAAGAAATTCGATTTTTTTTAAAAGAATTTATTGGATATGTTTTATAACAAAGTTGAAAATATATATTTTTTCAAAATTTTCGATCTTTTTTCATTTCTTTAATAAAAAACCCAATGGTGATCAAATACCACCAAAAGAAAGCTCTATTTGTTTGAAAATATATGATAAAAATTTATTTTGTGTACAGTTTTGCATGACCCTGCAATTACCAGTTAAAGTAGCACAGTGCTGAATAGCAAAAAATGCCCTGGTCATGAAGGGGGTAAAACCTTCCAGAGGGCAAGTGGTTAAGAATGTCCACACATATGATTAAGAACGGACAGTGAATTTCTTGTAGCAGGAATCAAAGGGGTATATGTGAACAGCTACAGTTGGAGGCCTGTACAGAGCAATGACAGACTGACAGTGGGCACATCTGTCTCTGTCTCTTGAACATAGACTATCTAACTGCAGCTACTATATGGACAGATGTTCAGCCCTGGACTCAAAAAGATGGCGTCAACCTGTCATTTATTTATACAGACTTCTCAGCCGCAGCTGTTTATATACACCTGTGATTCCTGTTGCCAGTACTGGGACTGGGTCCTCCAGCGCCCAGGAAAAGGATCCAGAATTGCATCCCCCCTCCTTCACTGTAAATACATGCCATAGAATGGGTGTATCAGTCTGCGTCTATTCTTCGCCCCCTTGCTTGTCTGTGCCCAGGGCAGCTTTCCCTCCTGCCCACACCTTGTTCCGGCCCTGCCTGTCGCAGTAGTCTGATGTCTGTTCCTAATCGCCTGTGTGGACATAGGCCTGTGTGCTCTTTCAGGCTATCAGATATGCAGCCTGGTGACCAACTAAAGGAATTTTTCTCGTACGACATCAGATTGTACAATTTTCGTTTAATCAGTACAGTTGTCATTCGAAAAATACAATGCAAATACACTACAACACATTTCATCACTTAATTAATTTTTGTAACTTTTAATGAACTCTTCATTTTTGATATGAGATTAGCATGCAAAACAAAAAAAATGGATGATCATTCATCCGATAATTTCATTGTGTGTACCAGGGACGTGCAGTCAGGGAAGGCAGATGAGGCAGAGCCTCCCCTGCCATTAACATAAAAAAATAAAATCACAATCGAGCTTCGAGGCTCACCGAGACCCCACATTTAGGTACGTAGCCGAAGTCTACCCCACCACTGGTCAAAATTTGGGGCTCCTGCCACCTATGGTTCCGGAGATACGGGGCTCCTTGTGCAGCCTGTCAGAAGCTATATACAGAGCGGCCAGTTTAAATACAAGCTGGCACACACTGTTTGCAACAGACTGAGAGGATGAGCTCACAATGCCTCTCCTCACTTCTTGTCAGAGGCACTGAGCTCAAAAAACAGCTTGGAGCCTTGGACCAATGGTAAAGTACCATTAGTCCAATAAAACTGCTGCAGTGGAGGCTCTCCTCTCCCCACAGTGTCATAGAAGGGTGCATGTGTCTAAGACAGCTTTCACACTAAAAGCATCGGCTGTTAGCGCTAAAGCGCCACTCATTTTAGCTGCGCTTTAGTGCTGTTTAAGTGGCGCTTTTGCACTGCTTTTCGCCTGCTAGCGTGGCGCTTTTAACCCCTAAAAAAAGGGTCAAAAGTTTTGCAGCGCTTTCAAAGCACTTTTCAGGCGGTTTGAAAGTGCTGCCTATTTATTCCAATGGACAGGGCATTTTGGAAGCGCTAAATACAGCGCTCCCAACCCGCCCCAAAGGTGCTGCTTGCAGGACTTTTCAGAACGTCCTGCAAGCGCACCGCCTGAGTGTGAAAAGTCACACTGGAATGAATGGGAGGCGGTTTTCAGGCGCTTAGCAGCAGTTTTTTCCAGCACTAAAGCACCTGAAAACCGCCCCAGTGTGAAAGGGATCTTAAAGAAAAATGCTCCCTTCCAACCCAGCTTTCTTAACTAGAAGGAAAAAAACATGTTTATGGGTATAAGATTTACCCACAATCCCATGTTTTTCTCACACAGTTAAGAGGGAGAATGAGAATCTGCGGCCTGCTGAAAAGGTACTGTTTTAATCAAGCTAAATCCTATATTATTATGCTAAATATTATAACATAATAATTTATTATTTATCTATTTACTGCGAAATTGGTTTGAAGTTGTAACTTCAAACTTCAGTAATTTGTCAGTTAAGCCACCTGCTTGAGTATAGTTTTTGAAAATATAGTAAATTACCTTAAAAATAATGTATAATAATAATTTGTATATTACTTACTTATGGTAATTAACCACTTGCTACCCAGGCCGATTCTGACACTTCTCTCCTACATGTAAAAATCATAATTTTTTTTGCTAGAAAATTACTCAGAACCCCCAAACAATATATATATATATATATATATATATATATATATATATATATATATATAATTTTTAGCAGACACCCTAGGGAATAAAATGGAGGTTGTTGCAACTTTTTATGTCACACGATATTTGCGCAGAAATTTTTTAAACGTGTTTTTTGGGGAAAAATAGTGTTTCATGAATAAAAAAAAAACAAAAAAATGGTAATGTTAGCCACAATTTTTATTTATTTTTTGTATATTGTGAATGATGATGTTACGCTAAGTAAATACATACCTAACATGTCACACTTTAAAATTGAGCACACTTGTGGAATGGCACCAAACTTCAGTACTTAAAAATCTCCATAGGTGACGCTTTAAAAATTTTTACAGGTTACCTATTTAGAGTTACAGTTATCGCTCTCACTCTAACATTTGCGGCGCATGTAACCTGTGTGTATCTGGCTCTGATACTAGCCAGTGCCTCACCAGCCACTGACCTCACCGCACGTCCCTGGTGTGTACCATGCAAGTACTGTTACTGGCAATATCCACAATGCTACAGTAAGGCATGATACCAAACATACTGAAAATTAGGCTCAGGGCTCGATCACACACAGATGTGTCCAAGCACGCATGCTTTTTTGTGAAATCCCGTACATTCCCACACATTACATTTTAGGGCAGCCCTTTAATTTAAATGAGCTGCCCTTTGCATGTGAAATGTGCAAAAAAGGTGCCAACATAATTTTAAAAATTCTGCTGCACAAAAATGCATGATACTGCGATACCATGCTTTTGGCTGGCGCAAAGGGCACACACTTTTGCTAGATACATGGGGATGTCTTTAAGAATGAATGGCACTTGAGCTTACCTGCAGGGCCAGACTAACCATTGGGCTTGACTGGGCTCAAGCCCATGGGCCCCGGCCAATAGGGGGCCCCACCAACCCCGCCCGTTTCGAAAGCCGCCGAGAGCGGCCGAAAGCCGCTGAGATACACAGGACATCCGGCACTGTATCTCCGCAGCGCCATTTTTAAACCGAAAGGCTGCAATGACAAGGCAGCAATGACACTGGAGCAAGGCTACACTGACAAGTCTGCAAATGACACTGGTGCAAGGCTACACTGGCAAGGCTACACTGACACTGACAAGGCTGCAATGACACTGACAAGGCTGCAGATGGACATTGATAAGGCTGCATTGATGGGCATTTAAATGTAAGTTTTTTTCCTTAAAATTCCCTCCTAAACTTGGGGTGCGTGTTATACGCCGATAAATATGGTAATTATCATTTTATCCATTTTTATTGCTTTTATTAATCGTGGACCCAGGACGAATACCAGTACAGTATCCCCCACTTATACGCGTATATATTATCTACTTTTGTGAGTAGCCATTTGGCTGTTTTGTCTTGTCCAATTAAACAGAAGTTCTTTAATACTGCACCGAGTCTGGCGCACCTTGTCCTTTTCTATTTCTGTTTTATAGAGCTGTGCATATGTATAGAAGGGTAGGGCCCGGAAGTGACTCAAGCCCAAGGGCCCCCACCACCCTAAGTCCTGCCCTGAATACAGGACCCAAATAGGTACAAGCAGATCTTCACATTCTCCTCCTGTCTGCATGTTAAATAAACCATACACTTTAAAAATCTGACTGTACATACTCCTTCAGATATTACAACTACTAGGTAATGCATTAATGCTTGTAAACCCTAAGGGGTTGTCCATACTAGATATGATGTTGGAACACGTGCAAAACTGCATGTTTTCCCACACAAAAACATGCTGCCTTATGCAGGTAAGCAGGACAGGACTTAGGGTGGTGGGGGCCCCTGGGATTGAGTCACTTCTGGGCCCTACTCTTCTATACATATGCACAGCTCTATAAAACAGAAATAGAAAAGGACAAGATGCACCAGACTCAGTGCAGTATTAAAGAACTTCTGTTTAATTGGACAAAACAAAACAGCCAAATGGCTACTCACAAAAGTACATAATATATAAGCGTATAAGTGGGGGATACTGTACTGGTATTCTGCCTGGGTCCACGATTAATAAAAGCAATAAAAATAGATAAAATGATAATTACCATATTTATCAGCGTAAAACACGAACCCCAAGTTTAGGAGGGAATTTTAAGGAAAAAAACTTTTAGGAGGGAAGTTTAAGGAAAAAAACTTACATTTAAATGCCCATCAATGCAGCCTTATCAGTGCCCATCTGCAGCCTTGTCAGTGTCAGTGTAGCCTTGTCATTGCAGCCTTGTCAGTGAGCCTTGCCCCAGTGTCATTTTCAGACTTGTCAGTGTAGCCTTGCTCCAGTGTCATTGCTGTCTTGTCAATTCAGCCTTTCAGTTTAAAAATAGCGCTGCTGAGATACAGAGCCGGATGTCCTGTGTATCTCGGCGGCTTTCGAAATGGGCGGGGCCCGCGGGGCCCCCTATTGGCCGGGACCCATGGGCTTGAGCCCAGTCAAGCCCAATGGTAAGTCCGGCCCTGTTTATCACTTTTATAAAGCTACTAAACACATCTCTTTATCTATCAATTTATAAGGTGTCCTCTACCTATACATCTTTAGAGTATATACAACACTCTATGAATTCCCCCAATTGTTTACCCTTCAATACAGGGCATTTTCACCCCCTTCCTTCCCTGGCCAATTTTTAGTTTTCAGCGCTGTCGCACTTTAAACAACGTCCTTTTTTCCCCACAAATAGAGCTTTCTTTTGGTGGTATTTGATCGCCTCTGCGGTTTTTATTTTTTGCGCTATAAACAAAAGAAGAGCGACAATTATGAAAAAAACACAATATTTTTTACTTTTTGCTATAATAAATATCCCAATTTTTTTTTTGAAAAACAAATTTTTTCCTCAGTTTCGGCCGATACGTATTCTTCTACATATTTTTGGTAAAGAAAAATCGCAATAAGCGTATATTGATTGGTTTGCGCAAAAGTTATAGCGTCTACAAAATACGGGATAGATTTATGGCATTTTTATAAAAAAATATTTATTTATTTTTTTAGCGGCGATTGCGATTTTTTTTCGTGACTGCGACATTATGGCGGACACATCGGACACTTTTCACACATTTTTGGGACTATTCACATTTATACAGCAATCAATGCTATAAAATTGCATTGATTACTGTGTAAATGTGACAGGCAGTGAAGGGGTTAACCACTAGGGGGCGGGGAGGGGTTAATATGTTTCCTAGGGAATGCTTCTAACTGTAGGGGGAGGGGACGTACAAGGGGAGGAGACCGATCAGTGTTCCTCCGTTCTGGGAACACAGATCGCTCTCCTCTCACCTGACAGGCTGTGGATCTGTGTGTTTACACACACAGATCCACGGTCCGGCCCGGTTAACGGGCAATCGCGTGTGCCCGGCGGACATCGCGGCCACCGGGCACACGCACCGGGTCCCAAGCAACACGGCGGGCGCTAGCCGGAGGCACTAGCTGGAGGCCCATATCAATAATAGTCTCACCAGACACGTCCGACCGTGTGTCCCCCTCTGTAGAGCGATGTCTCCTCCCCCTGCCAAGGGATTGGTCCACACACTTTCTGGAAACTTCAGCACCTGCCTCTTTCTCTTCGCGGTGCACCAAAACTTTAATGTAGTCCATTTTAACCCCACCAGGCTCACACTCTCCCATGAGCAATGAGGCACGTTGGTTCCTCCCCACATTGGTGGATGTGTTGTGTATGATATAAAATATACGATTTTTCTATAAAACTGTGATAGAATAGCAATCAGACTAGTTTGATTGCAGAGATCAGGTTTGTCTGAGGATGTTTCTCAAATGAATGCCTTGGTAACAATGGGAACAGTTGGCAGTTTGGTTGTTAAGGCAAATTAGTTTTGCAACCATTGTCAACAAACTGGTAAACAAAAGCCCAAATAAAAGGAGCAGTAAAGACTGATAGAGCCCACTCATCATGGATTAAGACCAGAGCAGGTGGAAGACTCAGGGCCTTCTTAATGAGTGGGCAACCCTGGGCGCTGCCCAGGGGCCCCAACCGCAGTGGGGGGCCCTGCACTTCCCCTGGCCCCTTGCAGCTTTGTGAACTTTGTAAACATACTGCTTTCAAGCAGATTGGGTCAGCAGGAGCATCAGCTGTGCGGGGGAGGCTGCCTCTGCCTGTAATACTCCCCTTTCATTTAATCACAATAGACTGTCCCTCGGGCAGTGGCGGCCCATCCATAGGGGGCGCCCGGATGCTGCCCCCCCTGCTGTAGTCACAAAAAAAATATATATTTTTTTTAAAAGGCCCCTTTAAGAAAAAAAATGTCCTTTAACTAAGTGCACTGAGATCAGGCGCCGGACACAGTGCACTATGGGAAGCGCCATGTCAATGCAATCACAAGATTGCATACGTGGCGCTTCATTGGTGGGGTTTGGACCTGCTTTGCGCCGCAATCGATCGCGCCGAGCAGCATCCGCCCGGCGCCCAGGCGGGTGCTTTGTTCTCAGTGTGAGAACAAAGTCACTTCCGGCGGGCTACAAAAAGATGGCCGCCGTGGCTACTCCCCTTGTGTTCAGTGGAGAGGGGAGGCCCCTCCTCTCTCCACTGAACACACACCGAAAACCAGAAACTAGCACAGACACGGCTTAAAGGACTACTGTGCTGCCGGGGACACAGACGACACACAGAAAGGTGATAGACAGGGGAAATTATTAGGGCAGGATTATAGAGGACCCTGCTGCTCCGCTGGAGACACAGATGTGAGGAGGACCCTGCTGCTCCACTGGGGACACAGATGTGAGGAGGACCTTGCTGCTCTGCTAGGGACACAGATGTAAGGAGGGGCTCCTCTGGGGACACAGATGTAAGGACAGACTCTGCTGAGGACACAGATGTAAGGAGGGGCTCCGATGGGGACACAGATGTAAGGAGGGGCTCCGCTTGGGACACAGATGTAAGGAGGGACTCCACTGGGGACATAGATGTATGGAGGGGCTCTGCTGGGGACACAGATGTAAGGAGGGGCTCCGCTGGGGACACAGATGTAAGGAGGGGCTCCGCTGGGGACACAGATGCAAGGACAGACTCCTCTGGGGACACAGATGTAAAGACAGACTCTGCTGGGGACACAGATGTAAGGAGGGGCTCCGCTGGGGACACAGGTGTAAGGCGAGGCTCTGCTGGGCACACAGATGTAAGGAAGGACTCCATTGGGGACACAGATGTATGGAGGGGCTCCGCTGCAGACACAGATGTAAGGAGGGGCTCCGCTGGAGACACAGATGTAAGGAGGGGCTCCCCTGGGGACACAGATGTAAGGACGGACTCCGCTGGGGATACAGATGTAAGGAGGGGCTCCACTGGGGACACAGATGTAAGGACGGAGTTTGCTGGGGACACAGATGTAAGGACGGACTCCGCTGGGGACATAGATGTATGGAGGGGCTTTGCTGGGGACACAGATGTAAGGAGGGGCTCCACTGGGGGCACAGATGTAAGGAGGGGCTCCGCTGGGGACACAGATGTAAGGAGGGACTCCTCTGGGGACACAGATGTAAGGACAGACTCTGCCGAGTACACAGATGTAAGGAGGGGCTCCGCTGGGGACACAGATGTAAGGATGGACTCCGCTGGGGACACAGATGTATGGAGGGGCTCCGCTGGGGACACAGATGTAAGGAGGGGCTCCGCTGGGGACACAGATGTAAGGAGGGGCTCTGCTGGGGACACAGATGTAAGGAAGGACTCCATTGGGGACACAGATGTATGGAGGGGCTCCGCTGCAGACACAGATGTAAGGAGGGGCTCCGCTGGAGATACAGATGTAAGGAGGGGCTCCACTGGAGACACAGATGTAAGGAGGGGCTCCACTGGGGACAAAGATTTATGAAGGGGCTCCGCTGGGGACACAGATGTAAGGATGGACTCCGCTGAGGAAACAGATGTATGGAGGGGCTCAGCTGGGACACAGATGTAAGGACGGACTCCATTGGGGACACAGATGTAAGGATGGACTTCATTGGGGACACAGATGTATGGAGGGGCTCCGCTGCAGACACAGATGTAAGGAGAGGCTCCACTGGAGACACAGATGTAAGAAGGGGCTCCGCTGGGGACACAGATTTATGGAGGGGCTCCGCTGGGGACACAGATGTAAGGACGGACTCCGCTGGGGACACAGATGTAAGGAGGGGCTCCGCTTGGAACACAGATGTAAGGACGGACTCCGCTGGGGACACAGATGTAACAGATTTATGGAGAGGCTCTGCTGGGGACACAGATGTAAGGACGGACTCCGCTGGGGACACAGATGTAAGGAGGGGCTCCGCTGGAGAAACAGATGTAAGGACGGAGTCTGCTGGGGACACAGATGTATGGAGGGGCTCCGCTTGGGACACAGATGAAAGGACGGACTCCACTGGGGACACAGGTGTAAGGAGGGGCTCTGCTGGGGACACAGATGTGAGGACCGACTCAGCTGGGGACACAACTGTAAGGAGGGGCTCTGCTGGGGACACAGATGTAAGGTTTGGACTCCGCTGGGGACACAGATGTAAAGACGGACTCCACTGGGGACACAGATGTAAGGACGGACTCTGGTGATGGGGACACAGATGTAAGGAGGGACTTCGCTGACGGGGACACAGATGTAAGGAGGGACTCCGCTGATGGGGACGCAGATGTAAGGAGTGACTCTGCTGACAGGGACACAGATGTAAGGAGGGACTCCGCTGGGGACACATGTAAGGAGGGGCTCCGCTGGGGACACAGATGTATGGAGGGGCTCCACTGGGGACACAGATGCAAGGACAGACTCCTCTGGGGACACAGATGTAAAGACAGACTCTGCTGGGGACACAGATGTAAGGAGGGGCTCCGCTGGGGACACAGATGTAAGGATGGACTCCGCTGGGGACACAGGTGTAAGGAGGGGCTCTGCTGGGCACACAGATGTAAGGAAGGACTCCATTGGGGACACAGATGTATGGAGGGGCTCCGCTGCAGACACAGATGTAAGGAGGGGCTCCGCTGGAGACACAGATGTAAGGAGGGGCTCCGCTGGAGACACAGATGTAAGGAGGGGCTCCGCTGGGGACACAGATGTAAGGACGGACTCCACTGGGGATACAGATGTAAGGAGGGGCTCCACTGGGGACACAGATGTAAGGACGGAGTTTTCTGGGGACACAGATGTAAGGACGGACTCCGCTGGGGACATAGATGTATGGAGGGGCTCTGCTGGGGACACAGATGTAAGGAGGGGCTCCACTGGGGGCACAGATGTAAGGAGGGGCTCTGCTGGGGACACAGATGTAAGGAGGGACTCCTCTGGGGACACAGATGTAAGGACAGACTCTGCCAGGTACACAGATGTAAGGAGGGGCTCCGCTGGGGACACAGATGTAAGGATGGACTCCGCTGGGGACACAGATGTATGGAGGGGCTCCGCTGGGGACACAGATGTAAGGAGGGGCTCCGCTGGGGACACAGATGTAAGGAGGGGCTCTGCTGGGGACACAGATGTAAGGAAGGACTCCATTGGGGACATAGATGTATGGAGGGGCTCCGCTGCAGACACAGATGTAAGGAGGGGCTCCCCTGGAGATACAGATGTAAGGAGGGGCTCCGCTGGAGACACAGATGTAAGGAGGGGCTCCACTGGGGACAAAGATTTATGAAGGGGCTCCGCTGGGGACACAGATGTAAGGATGGACTCCGCTGAGGAAACAGATGTATGGAGGGGCTCAGCTGGAACACAGATGTAAGGACGGACTCCATTGGGGACACAGATGTAAGGATGGACTTCATTGGGGACACAGATGTATGGAGGGGCTCCGCTGCAGACACAGATGTAAGGAGGGGCTCCACTGGAGACACAGATGTAAGAAGGGGCTCCGCTGGGGACACAGATTTATGGAGGGGCTCCGCTGGGGACACAGATGTAAGGACAGACTCCGCTGGGGACACAGATGTAAGGAGGGGCTCCGCTTGGAACACAGATGTAAGGACGGACTCCACTGGGGACACAGATGTAACAGATTTATAGAGGGGCTCTGCTGGGGACACAGATGTAAGGACGGACTCCGCTGGAGACACAGATGTAAGGAGGGGCTCCGCTGGGGAAACAGATGTAAGGACGGAGTCTGCTGGGGACACAGATGTATGGAGGGGCTCCGCTTGGGACACAGATGAAAGGACGGACTCCACTGGGGACACAGGTGTAAGGAGGGGCTCTGCTGGGGACACAGATGTGAGGGCCGACTCCGCTGGGGACACAACTGTAAGGAGGGGCTCTGCTGGGGACACAGATGTAAGGTTTGGACTCCGCTGGGGACACAGATGTAAAGACGGACTCCGCTGGGGACACAGATGTAAGGACGGACTTTGGTGATGGGGACACAGATGTAAGGAGGGACTTCACTGACGGGGACACAGATGTAAGGAGGGACTCCGCTGATGGGGACGCAGATGTAAGGAGTGACTCTGCTGACAGGGACACAGATGTAAGGAGGGACTCCGCTGGGGACACATGTAAGGAGGGGCTCCGCTGGGGACACAGATGTATGGAGGGGCTCCACTGGGGACACAGATGTAAAGACAGACTCCGCTGGGGACACAGATGTAAGGAGGGGCTCTGCTGGGGACACAACTGTAAGGAGGGACTCCGCTGGGGACACAGATGTAAGGATGGACCCCGCTGGGGACACAGATGTAAGGATGGAGCCCGCTGGGGACACAGATGTAAGGACAGACTCTGCTGGGGACACAGTTGTATGGAGGGAATGCGCTGGGGTCACAGATGTAAGGAGGGACTCTGCTGGGGACACAGATGTAAGGAGGGGCTCCGCTAAGGACACAGATGTATGGAGAGGCTCCACTGGGGACACAGATGTAAGGAGGGGCTCCGCTGGGGACACAACTGTAAGGAGGGACTCCGCTGAGGACACAGATGTAAGGATGGACTCCGCTGAGGACACAGATGTAAGGATGGACTCCGCTGAGGACACAGATGTAAGGACAGACTCCGCTGGGGACACAGATGTAAGGACGGACTCTAGCTGATGGGACACAGATGTAAGGAGGGATTCCGCTGATGGGGACACAGATGTAAGGAGGGACTCCGCTGACGGGGACACAGATGTAAGGAGTGACTCCGCTGACGGGGACACAGATTTAAGGAGTGACTCCGCTGACAGGGACACAGATGTAAGGAGGGACTCCGCTGGGGACACAGATGTAAGGAGGGACTCTGCTGGGGACACAGATGTAAGGAGGGGCTCCGCTGGGGATACAGATGTATGGAGGGGCTCCACTGGGGACACAGATGTAAGGACGGATTCCGCTTGGGACACAGATGTATGGAGGGGCTTCGCTGGGGACACAGATGTAAGAAGGGGCTCCACTGGGGACACAGATGTAAAGATGGACTCTGCTGAGGAAACAGATGTATGGAGGGGCTCAGCTGGGGACAAAGATGTAAGGACAGACTCCATTGGGGACACAGATGTAAGGAGGGGCTCTGCTGGGGACACAGATGTAAGAAGGGGCTCCACTGGGGACACAGATGTAAAGATGGACTCTGCTGGGGAAACAGATGTATGGAGGGGCTCCGCTGGGGACAAAGGTGTAAGGACAGACTCCATTGGGGACACAGATGTAAGGAGGGGCTCCGCTGGGGACACAGATGTAAGGACGGACTCCACTGGGGACACAGATGTAAGGACGGACTCCACTGGGGACACAGATGTAAGGAGGGGCTCCGCTGACGGGACACAGATGTAAGGAGGGACTCCATTGACGGGACACAGATGTAAGGAGGGACTCCATTGACGGGGACACAGATGTAAGGACGGACTCCGTTGATGGGGACACAGATATAAGGAGGGACTCCACTGATGGGGACACAGATATAAGGAGGGACTCCGCTGACAGGGACACAGATGTAAGGAGGGACTCCGCTGGGGACACAGATGTAAGGACGGACTGTGCTGGGGACACAGATACAATGACGTACTCCACTGTGGACACAGATGTATGGAGGGGCTCCGCTGGGGACACAGATGTAAGGAGGGACTCCGCTGATGTGGACACAGATGTAAGGAGGCACTCCGCTGGGGGCACCTGATGTAAGGAGGGACTCCGCTGGGGGCACCTGATGTAAGGAGGGACTCCGCTGGGGGCACCTGATGTAAGAAGGGACTCCACTGGGGGGCACCTGATGTAATGACGGACTCCGCTGGGGGCACCTGATGTAAGGACGGACTCCGCTGGGGGCACCTGATGTAATGACAGACTCCGCTGGGGGCACCTGATGTAAGGACGGATTCCACTAGGGGGCACCTGATGTAAGGACGGACTCCGCTGGAGGCACCTGATGGCATCTGGTGGCAGGCGACATAGCAAGTGACATGCTCAGGGCTCCCACTGATTCTGCATTATGGTGAGTTAAATGATTTCATTTTATATTACAATGTAATAATAGAAATATTGTGCTTCAGTCATCCTGAAACCATAACAACCATAGTGCCGGGATGATTTAAGTGCTAACACCGGATGTTTGGAGTATCTTTATCTGCTGATTGTTAAACTTTCTAGAATACACATATTTCTATTGTTGTGTAGGATCTGGGCCTGCTGTCCCTTCCTCTCTCCCTCCCTCCCCCTCCATCCTTTGTTCATCTCAGATGCTAACCACACCACCTTAGAGCCACACCCACTATTTCACTGAAACTATGCTCATTTTCACCAAGTGGGAGGGGTTAAAAAGGAAGGGCGGGGTCTGGCCCCCCATCCTAAAACTTCACCAGCCGCCACTGCCCTTGGGGATATTCAATAGATCCTGAGGCAGCCTGAGATGGTGGGCAGAGCTGGGGGTGTGGCTGCCTCTTCCACTCCTCCCAAATATTTGTTCACACAGGCTGAGGAGGAGAGACTACAGCAACCCCGGGAGTGTCTGTATCCAGGAATGCAGTAAGTGAGCACATGTCACTGCATACAGAACTAAGCTGCCACTGTTTCAGTGAATAGTGAAGAGGGGTTGATCAGGGGTCTAAAACTAACCTACTTAGTTTAAAGTGGTCTGATCTGTGGTCTGATCAGGAGTCTGAATAGGGGCTAAATTGGGGGGCCTGAAAAAAAAGGAGGGGCGCCGCCCCCTCTATCCTGCCACCCCTCTAGCACCAATAGATAGATTCATGTAATGCATGAATCTATCTATCTATGGCCACCGCTACCACCCCCCTTTTTTTCTGAATTTTTCAGTTTGTTTGCGCCCCCCAAAAAATTTTGAGCACTAGCCGCCGCTGTATTTCACCCTATACTATCCAATCCTGTCACTATAGCTCCTTATACCATCCAATCATGTCACTATAGCTCCCTATACTATCCAATCATGTCACTATACCTCCCTATACTATCCAATCCTGTCTCTATATCTCCCTATATGACCCAATCCTGTCACTATAGCTCCCTATACCATCCAATCCTGTCATTATAGCTCCCTATACCATCCAGTCCTGTCACTATAGCTCCCTATACTATCCAATCCTGTCACTATACCTCTCTATACTATCCAATCCTGTCACTATAGCTCCCTATACCATCCAGTCCTATGACTATAGCTCTCTATGCCTTCCAATCCTGTCACTGTAACTCCCTATACCATCCAATCCTGTCACTATAGCTCCCTATACCATCCAATCCTGTCACCATACCTCCCTTTGCTATCCAATCCTGTCACTATACCTCCCAATACTACCCAAACCTGCCACTATACCTCCCTATACTACCCAAACTTGACACCATACATAACTACACCTGATACTGTACACTTCTGACCTCCCCTCTACTGTGTCCTCCAACCCCCCTGTACTGTGCCCTCCTGCCCTCACCCCCCATACTGTGTACAGTCATACATAAATACAGGCCGCTGATAGGCTGAGAGTGGCATTTATGATGGGGGGCAGTGTGTACAGGGAGCGGGGTCATTTCAAAAAGGAGTGTGAGCAGTGTTTACAGGGAAAAAGAGTCGGCATATATGGGGGGGGGGGTGTAGAGAGGGCGGGACAGTGTGTATAGGGGTGAATTTAATTTGAGATAATACCCTAGTTGTCTGTATTTGTTTCTAACCAGACTAAAAAGCCACGCCCAATATGTAGCATTATTTAGCTACATCCACTCCATGCCACAGCACACATAGCATGCCGTAGGTCACCATCTCCCTGGTAGGGGCCCTAGTGCATTACTTTGCCCAGGGGCCTGTGATGATATTAAGATGGCCCTGGGAAGACTCTGTAATAAGCATAGAAGGTGCCTGGTCTACAGGAGCAACGAAGTCATGATTACACAGTAACCGGAGTTAAGTAACTTTTAAGTGTATTTCTTCTGTTACAGACCATAGGCTGTTTATTTGCTAGGCATTTTGCGTGTTATAGATACCTGTCAGTCTTGTATTGTATTCCTAATATTGTAATAGTTTTGTATGTACAGCATCTTTGTATAGTAAAAGCACATTTACACACTGCAGAGGTGTCAGCTTCCTTGCTTATACCACAAAGTAACCTTGCTAGATAGACGTAAGCAAAACAGTGGAATGCACAATAACACAGTCTATACGCAGTAAAGATGTTACTTGCCATCCTCCCACAGAGCCAGACGAAATCCCAATGTAGCTGTAGTCGGTTGCTGGGGACGACCGCTGTGGGAATAACGCCTTTGGGCGCCAAATGTAGCAAGGGCTCCGACCTCTAGAGACCTAATGGTGACCTCCAGAGTCAGGGAGAGCTGACATCTTCCTTTGTAAAGTGGGTTACCAGGCATAATGGGTGTAATGCATGAAGAAATGATAGGCGCCAGTCACTTTTTGAATGTGAACAAGAGATTTATTGTCTCTTAACAGAACTGTGAGAGAGAGGGTTAGGGCCAGGACACCCTTGAGTAGATGCAATGTTAATTGGCAGACCCTGAGACTTCTAAAGGTAGACAGCTATACAGTGAAAGGCCTCCAGCGGGATAACACTTCTGTATAGATAGGACCGCTGTCTCCTATGGCAACTAATCTTTCAACAGTCAATAAAGGTAGTTGTACATAACTCGTTAACACAGAACAGTCCATTTCTAATCTCACAGTATCCCACTGTAGATATTCACTCACCGAGCTCCCAGTCTCTCACTAGACTTCCAGATCCCAGTCGTCACTGGATCCCCTGAGCTCTTCCACAGCTATCCTGCTGTATACTCCTCAAGCGTCACCCCCGCTATCCTGCTGGGTCCCTGGCTTGGCACATGCTGCTGCTTTCTCACTTCTTCACAGTCCCCGGTTGGTGAGAAGACTGCTCTGGTACTTGCTCAAGCTTACTCACTGTAGTCTCCGGTAGTAAGATGGGTGGTCCCTTAGTGGCGAGAGCTTCCCTCCTACCAACAAACACAACTGGTTCCCCATCCAGCTGAACCTTCTCAACTCGGTTGGACTCCAATCGTGCAGTCCCAACCCTACGCTGCTCTTCCTACTCCTGGATAGGCCTCAGGCAGCTAGCAGCCAGTTGTCCCCTAGATAGGCCTCAGGCTTCTGGCCTAGCAGCCCGGGGTGACATAACACACCTTGACCTAGACAGCCGTCCAGGTGGCACATAACCCCGATCACCTGACTCCACCCAAATAATAGGCTCTCCCAGCAGGCCAAGGGACTAAAGAAACCCCTGCCAATTGGCAGAGACACCCCATTCATTCATGATCTGACCTTGCTAAGCCCCCTGTTATTCTAATGTCACCAGCCACAGTGCCACCTATTGACAGAAGAGAAAAGGTGCAGCAATTCCAGAATTAGAGAGGAATCCGTTGATCTTCTAACAATTAACCAGGAAATTACCTCCTGGCAAACTAAATTTGTTAGCAACCCTGCCTAAACACCAGGGTGCTACATTGCAAACAACAAATAAGGCAGAAGACAATCCCAGTCTCCCCCATCCTTATCCAACACCTTTTTTAGCATACGTTTGAGAGTTTTGTTAAACCATTCTACCAAACCATTGGTCTGAGGATGATAAACTGAAAAATGCAAGTGCTTAATATTGAACAGTTTGTACAACTCTTTCCTTAGCTTCAACGTAAAGGGAGTCCCTTGATGAGTTAGGATTTCTTTTGACCTCTGCTGGGTTAGACCCCCATATCAACATTTTTGAAAAAATCTTATGCAGTTTGTTAGATCAGCTTAGATCAACCGTTGTTTGTGTTAGATCTCGCACAGAAGAAGTAATATTAACAGTTTACTGGGGGGGGCTAACCCGTCATCAGCCCCCCTTATCAAAAAATTGACCAAACAGCTATTTTGGAAGCTATTTGTTAGGTCTGGTAAGATCAAGTGGTTTTAACGTTAGATCTCACATAATTAGAGACTTATTAAGTGATTAATGAGGGGGGGCTGGTCCCCCCTTAACAAATTTTCTGTCCAAAAATCATTCAGGCTAATAGATATTCGTTATATTCGGTAAGATCAAGTGGTTTTAATGTTAGATATCACATAATTTCAGAGATATTCCACATAAACATAGACATATTAGGTGGTACATAAGGACGGGTTGGCCCCCCCACATGAAATTTTCTGGCCAAAAATCATTCAGCCTAATAGATATTCATCAGATCTGGTAAGATCTATTGGTTTTGACGTTAGATCTCACATAATTTCAGAGATATTCCACATAAAAACAGAGATATTAGGTGGTACATAAGGACAGGTTGCCCCCCCCCCCCCACATGCAATTTTCTGGCCAAAAATCATTCAGGCTAATAGATATTCGTTAGACCCGGTAAGATCAAGTGGTTTTACGTTAGATCTCACATAATTTCAGAGATTTTCCACATAAACATAGACATAATAGGAGGTATATAAGGACGAGTTGGCCCCCCACATGCAATTTTCTGGCCAAAAATCATTCAGCCTAATAGATATTCATCAGATCTGGTAAGATCTATTGGTTTTAATGTTAGATTTCACATAATTTCAGAGATATTCCACATAAAAATAGAGATATTAGGTGGTACATATGGATGGGTTAGCCCCGCCACATGCAATTTTCTGACCAAAAAACATTCAGGCTAATAGATATTCATTATATCCAGTAAGAGCAAGTGGTTTTAACGTTAGATCTCACATAATTTCAGAGATATTCCACATACAAATAGAGATATTAGGTGGTACATAAGGACGAGTTACCCCCCCCACTTATCAAATTTTCTGGCCAAAAATCAATCAGGCTAATAGATATTCATTAGATCTGGTAAGAGCAAGTGGTTTTAACGTTAGATCTCACATAATTTCAGAGATATTCCACATAAAAATAAAGATATTAGGTGGTACATAAGGACGGGTTGGCCCCCCCTTATCAAATTTTCTGGGCAAAAATCATTCAGGCTAATAGATATTCGTTAGATCCGGTAAGATCAAGTGGTTTTAACATTAGATCTCACATAATTTCAGAGATATTCCATATAAAAATAGAGATATTAGGTGGTACATAAGGACGGCCAGACCCCCCCCCCCCCCATGCAATTTTCTGGCCAAAAATCATTCAGGCTAATAGATAATCATTAGATCCAGTATGATCAAGTGATTTTAACATTAGATCTCGCATCATTTCAGAGATATTCCACATAAACATTGAGATATTAGGTGGTACATAAGGACGGGATGGCCCCCCACATGCAATTTTCTGGCCAAAAATCATCTAGGCTAATAGATATTCCTTAGATCTGGTAAGACCAAGTGGTTTTAATGTTAGAGATATTAGGTGGTGGTACATAAGGATGAGATTAGATCTCACATAATTAGAGACTTATTAAGTGATAATGGGGGGGCTGGCCCCCTCTTATTAGATTTTATGGCCAAAAAATCACCCCAGCTAACTGATATTCATTAGATCTGGTATGATCAAGTGATTTTAATGTTTGATTATCCATAATTACAGGGATATTATGGATATTTGGTAGCGATGCACAGATATCCATAGTAGTGTCTATATCGGAGCTGATAATGAGCATTTGCACGTGTACCAGTGAGGAGTGCCAATGAGCATACCGAGGTATGCTGAAATTATGTGGGACATTAATCGACAGGTGTGTCCATGCCCAGTGAAGCCTGAAGCACAGTGCCAGAAGCCAGAGGGAAACTTCAGAGGGCTCTGGTGAAGGAGCCAACCGGGTGCCCATCTACGGTAGCTGGCTCAAAACCAATGACACGAAGAGACAGCAGCGAAAGTCCAAACCCTGGCAGAGGGCCCCCAGTTGTTGCCTCCAAGCAACCCAGTGTCTCGTTTCCTTTGACACATGCTTCCTGGTGTCAGAGAGTCAATGCACACCAGACTCCCAGAACTCAGCGCAGATTTAAGCCCGATCAGAATCTCCGCAGAGAGAAGCGCGGATACAAACCACTGAACAGGCCAGGGCCACCACTTCCTCCATGCTCCCTGACAAGCTGGTGGGACCTTCTCCTGTTGTTCCCATCCAAGTAAAGGGAGTCTACACCAAGGCCCTTCTGGATACCGGAGCTTAAGTGACCCTTCTCTACAGAGACCTCTATGACAGGCACCTCAAGCACCTGCCTTTGTAGAAGTTGGAAGAGCTGCAGATATGGGGCATTGTGACTCAGAACTTCCCCTATGATGGCTATCTATTGGTCAAGCTGACCTTCGATCCCTCCATGGCTGGGAAAGCCGAGACTTTTGACACTCAGGCAGTGGTCTGTCCTCGCCCACCAGGTGCAAGTAAGAGTTCTCTCATCATAGTGACCAATACTGATCTTGTCAGAAGGCTGTTGACACCTCTTGTTCTGGAGCCGGGCACTTCAGCTACAAGTGTGCACCCCATGCTGAGACAAGCCTACCAGTACCTGGTACAAAAGCAGAAGGCTCCAGCTGAAGGAGTGGGAAAGATCTGGCGCTTGGACCAGTGTGAGAAGTATTACAGCCTGGTAAAGTGGCCTATTTACGTGCATCTGTCAAGCTAAATTGGAAGCAACCAGGCCCTTTCATTGTCCTTGAATTGGACGGACAGAGAGAAGACATGGGAGTGGAGATGATTCCCAAGGTGGTTTCAACCAAAGGGTTGCAAAGAAGTCACAGGAAGATCTTGGTTAGTGTCCGCAACATAACAGCCTCGCCAGTGGAGATGCCACTGATGAGGGGGTTGAAGCTGTCTCTGGAAAAGTGCCAGTTTTATCAACCCTTTGGCCACATTGTGTCTGCCGACGAAATGGCAACCGACCTTCAGAAGCTTGAAGCTGTCACCTCCTGGCCGAGGCCTACCAACGTGACTGAGCTTAGGTCATTTCTGGGATTCCGCTCTTGTTACAGAAGATTTGTCAAGGGATTCGCTAAGATGCTGACCCTGATCTGGCGAAGCCTGTCAGACCAGCTGGAGGGCCCAGAAAACCCAGAGAGTCCATTCAGGAACAATGGACTCCGAAATGTGAAGAGGTTTTAGGCAGCTGAAGTGAAGTCTACAACCGCTCCAGTCCTGGCCTTTGCAGATCCAACCAAGCCATACGAGCTACACTTTGACGCCAGTCGAGATGGGTTAGGTGGGGTGCTATATCAAGGGCATGATGGCCATCTGCGGCCTGTTGCCTACGTGATTCGGAACTTGGCCCCCGCCGAGAACTACCCCATGCACAAACTTGAGTTCCGGGCCTTGATGTGGGCGGTGGTGGATAAGCTGAGGGATTACTTGTATGGAGTGGAGTTCGTGACCAAGACCGACAACCATCCTCTCACCTACATCCTCACTACCACCAAGTTGGACGCCACGGGTCACAGATGGTTGGCTGCTCTATCAGGGTTTAATTTTCAGCCTGACGTATCGACTGGGGTCGGGAAACAAGACGCGGATGCTTTGTCAAGAATGCCCCATTGTTCCAGAGACCCTCCAGAAAAATAGGCCCAGCTGACACCTGAAGGGGTACAAGCCTTATGTCAAGGAGCAGAACATCAACCTGGAGTAGGATCCAGGACAGAAGAGCTTGGAGTGTCAGCCGCTAGTGTCCCCAGATGTTATTGCAATGTCACCCAAGTCGGGGATTAAGGTCTGCCCAAGCTGTCAAAGAAAGACGTATGGATGGACCAGTTGGAGGACCCTCCCTGTAGCTTGGCATTGAAGGCCTTGGAAAGCCAACTCCCTGACTTGCTGCTCACTGACTCCCCGAAGGAAACCCATCTGCTGCACCAGGAGTGGGATCGGTTTCAGGTGCACAGAGGGTTGGTCTACCGAAGGGGCCCCTCTGACGATTCTGAAGAAAAATGGCAGCTATTCCTACCTGAAAAACATAGGGAGACAGTATTAACTGCCCTACACGACAACCATGGCCACCTAGGGCCCAAGAGGACTTTTCACCTGGTGAGGGACCGGTTCTACTGGCCCTGCATGCAGGCAGAAGTTGAGGACTATTGCCACTCTTGCATCAGATGTATCCAAAGGAAGACCTTGCCTCACCGAGCTGCCCCAATAGGCCATCTTCAGAGTCAGGGACCCATGGAGCTGGTATGCATTGACATTCTGTGCTTGGAGCCTGATCTGAGTGGGCAGGGAAATATCCTGGTAGTGACTGACCATTTCCTTTGATATGCCTAGGCGTTTTCCACGAGGGACCAACAACCTGCCTCATATGCCTGAGGAGAGAGAAACAAAATAAACTTTGACCTCAGGGTACGAGTGCAGGACCTACAGCTGGATGACAAGGTACTGCTGAAAAACCTGGGTGTCCCTGGAAAGCAGAAGTTGGCTGACCGCTGAAAGTCGCAGCCCTATGTCGTTTGTACAGGCCCGCTGAAGACTTTGCATCGCAATCATCTGTTGCCTCTGTCAGAAGCAGTTCATGTGCCACCAAAGCCAGATTTATGCCCCATACACACAAGTGGAATGTCTGACAGAAAAAGTCCGACAGGAGCTTTTCATCGTATATTCCGATCGTGTGTATGTCTCATCTGACTTTTTACGTCAAAAATTCTGACGGACCTAGAAAGAGGATATGTTCTAAATATTTCCGACGGAACCGATTCTTATCGGGAAAACCGCTTGTCTGTATGCTGTTCCGACGTACCACAAACGACACATGCTCTGAAGCAAGTACTAGACGGAAGCGCTCGGTGTGGTAAAACTAGCGTTTGTAATGGAGCTAACACATTCCTCACGCAGCAAATTCTGTGATCTTTTAATGCAGCGCGTTCTTTATAATGCTCGAAGAATGAAGTTGTTTTGCTGCTGATATTCACACAGAGTTTTCACAAACTTATTTCTTGATTATTTCTCCTGATCTCATTAATACTATTGTATTTTTTAA